>NW_026068613.1:1394528-1413239 GCF_014885135.2 Alexandromys fortis
CTATACAGACTGAGAGTGTAACCCACAATTTACAAATTTTCTTATGGCTTCTTTGACATCTTTATTCCTAAGACTATATATAAGGGGATTAAGCATGGGAATCACGGTGGTGTAAAAGACAGAAGCTACTTTTTCCTGGGTTGTGTCACCTGTAGCTGGTTTCAAATACATGAAGATGATGGAACCATAGAAGACGCCAACAGCTACAAGATGGGAACTGCAGGTACTGAAGGCTTTGGATCTGCCATCTGCTGAACGTATTCTCAGGATGCTGGCAAGGATGAAGGCATAAGAGATAAAGATGGCAAATACACTTGCAAATACATTAAGTCCAACCAGCAGTATCACCAAAAACTCCTTGGTATAGTCTCTTGAGCACGTTATGTTCAGAAGAGGGAGGATGTCACAGAAGTAATGGTGAATGATATTAGCTCCACAGAAGGAACGCCTGGATATGTAGCTAGCATTAACAGTGGCCCCGAAGGTCCCCATAGCATATACAGCAGTGGATAGTAGCACACAGACTCTGTGAGACATGATGACATTGTAGAGCAAGGGGTTGCAAATGGCAACGTAAAGATCATATGCCATGACTGTTAGCATGTAGGAGTCATCAATACCGAAGAACGAGAACAGAAACAGCTGGGTCATGCACTCAGGAAAGGCTGTGAAATTCTTCTCTGATACAAAGTTCACCAACATCTTTGGGATTATAACAGAGGAGTAGCAGAGATCTATGAAGGACAAGTTACTGAGAAAATAGTACATGGGTGTGTGAAGCTGAGAGCTAACCCTGATTAAAAAGACTAACCCCAAGTTTCCTGACACGGAGGCCACATAGATCAGTAGAAACAGGGTAAAGAGTGGAATCTGGAGCTCTGGCTTGTCTGTTAACCCCTCAAGGACAAATAAGGTCGAGTGATTTCCTGGGCTCATTCTCCTCCCAGCTTTCATGAGTTGAATGAGTCAACAGATAGAGGGAAACATTACCAATTGGCAGTATTTGTTAGCTTGCAGTTTGACAAATGACATTTTTTTTAACAGATACATTTTCTAAAATCTAAACTCAACAATCTAGCAGTACTTCTTTGAGTGTCGCCTACCCTCAAGATTACACTTCACTTGGCTTCATTTGTATTCCATGCATTGAGAAGTAAAACCCACGAGGTTTCTCTTTTATAGTCCTCATGTGACATTTAAGTGTGAAATTCGGGAAGCTACCAATGAAGCTCTAGCTTTTCCTGCAAAAGAAAAAAAAACTCTGTTATTCACACATCTTCCAGGAGCACCTACTGAGAGAAGGTTTTCCATTTGGATGCTAGGGTCTGCACTGGCTGTTGTGTCTGATGTCTTGGGCCCGAACTTCCATTACTGATGCTACTTGAGTTTCCTTTCTACATAACTTCTTCAGTCCATGATTCTAATCTGTCTATATACACTCCGAGTTTCTGGTCTTTAATTAAATATTTTCTTGCTGCTACTTGTGGGTTATAGAGATGTAAAGAGAATAGGGAATATAAGGGTCTGTGAGCAGGGAGTTGTTATCTTTTGCTGAAGGAGAATTGAAATGAGAAAAGAAAAACACCAAGACAATTGGTGCTTGTGTTCCAGGCAGTGTACTGAGGGCACACTTATGACCCTTTTGATATAAAAAAGACTGCAGAAGAATGAGAGAGAGGGGGTGGAGAGAGAGAGAGAGAGATTTTGTTTCACAGGTGAGAAACTAGAGAATGTTAGCTTTGCTCAAAGGTAACATTTTTCCCACTTTACATGTATTTATATAAAATTTTCCAAATTTGTGACTTTTGCAATTGTCAATTCATTTATCCTCTCATTCTCTTGAGAGGCTTTTACACCCATAGTTGCAATATCAAATGAGACAAAACCAGGCTGTCAAAATCCTAACCTCTAGTAGAGAAAATCAATACACTCAGACGCAGGTAATTTAGAATAGAGAAGTGAAAGCCACTGCAAAACAGTAAAACAATGTTGGGCCACAGTTAGATTCTGCTTATTCTGTCAAGAATATTCATTAAGGGGTCATAGATTGTATCTAGGGATTCACATAGAGGTGATGCCATGCAAAAAGATGTGGCATCTGAATATTGGTAATGCAGTTATGGTAAACTAGAAAAAACAGTTGAGATTCATTTGATATAGATGATATCTGAGTCTTGTAGGATCTTAAGAAGTTCATCACTTGCTCAACACAGGATATAAACACATTAAAGATGCTTTTGGAGGGCAGGGTTAGGGAGTATGTTCTGCTTTGAACATACTCAGCTTGATGTTATAGAGGACTGAATGAATATTTGTGTAGGACACTATATATAAGTTTAGAATTCAAGGGAGATGTCTGTGTGGGATGTGGTTTCTGAATCATCAGAACAATCTTGATGCTAGGGAGTGGATAGAGACATCCCTGCAGTTGCAGGTAGATACTAAATTATCAAAAACATTCTGGCAGTGCTTTTTCACTGCTATTACCAGTAATTCTGTTGCTCATTAAGGATGCTTCAAACCTCTTCCCTCTTTTCTTCTACCCATTTTTTTTTGTATTTACCATTTTGACTTACTCCCCATGGTTGTCTGTCTAGAGTAGTAGTCTGGGCATTTCTTGTAAAGAACTAAAAGCCTCCAGAAAAAGTATGCAGCACAATGGAGGAGGCTTGTTCTCTTTCCCTCTTCCTCCAGAGTCTCTTTGTATGGCTATCACTCACATCCAGTTTAAACAGTAAGTTTGAATGAATACCACATTCCCAGTTTAACACTTCTGTAAGTATTGAAAACATACTTTCATGTGGACTGTACCACTGACAAACATGATTTAGACTTTCTATTCCTGACAAGGTATTAGATACAAAGTACATTTCTATTTTTCAATATGTTTGGAATGCTGATCATAGTAATCCTGTGGAATGCAGGTGTTTGAAGATGGCAATATGAGGATCAGGATAATGTTCAAATCTCCAATTGTTTTGCTTAAAATATCTCTGTCAAGGGAGAAAGGTACAGAAAGAATTATATGGAGTAAAGAAGTCTTACAAAATGTCTGAAATGACTTGCTGTTTTTTAAGATTATATTTAAGACATCAGCATCTGGGCTGGAGAGATGGATCAGTGGTTGAGATCACCGACTGCTCTTCCAGAGAACCCATGATCGACTTTAAGAATCCACACGGAAGCTCAAAGCATTCTGTAAGTCCAGGTCCAGGGGACCCAACAATCATGGCAAAAACATCAATGTATATAAAATGAAAATAAATAAATTAAGCCGGCAGTGGTGGCACATGCCTCTAATCTTAGCACTCGGGAGGCAGAGGCAGGCGGATCTCTGTGAGTTTGAGGCCAGCCTGGTCTACAAGAGCTAGTTCCAGGACAGTCTCTAAAACTACAGAAAAAACCCTGTCTTGAAAAACCAAAAAGAAAGAAAAAAGAAAAGAAATAAATTTTAAAAAAAGAACTTCAAATTCTCCTTTGTAAATAGAGAAGGGTGCCCTTTCAGACCTTGAGTATCAAAGCCTATTTAGTGTTAAAAGTTAGGAATATTTGTGTTAGTTCACAGATGGACTATGTTGTTATCTGGAAAGATAGGATAAGTACATTAATGTCAGTGTCTGTTTAGTTGAAGGGTTTTCTTACCTTACCAAGCACTGTACTATGTGTTCACTTTACTACCGATAATAAATATTAGAACAAATGGGATTGTAATGGGGAAGAAAGCAAAGACTTTGGGATTAGGGTAGATACGGAGTACATGGGAGTAGTGTTCTCAATGCACTATACTTTGTGCCCTCTGTCATGCAGCCTATGGTGCCTCCTTCCCCAACGGATGTAAACAATAGTTCCACCAGTTTATATAATAAGAGTAGTTAGCCATCTTACAAAGTTAAATTTCAACTACAATTAATACTTTATCAAAACTATGTAGAACTTTGTGACTTACCTGAATATTATCAAGAGGGTAAATGTAGCAGGTTATGTAGGATGCTAATGTTAGTTTTATAAAGTCTACTCATGCAAACACAAACAAACACAAAATTACCTGACAATTTGGTCATTAAATACTGAGTCCAAAAGATCCTGAAAAATATAGTAGAGTTGACTTGGTTTAAGATTTCATGGATTTGACTGAATAAAAAGAGGAGTCAACTATGGAGATCAAGAAATGTTAACCCATGTTCTCCCAATTTTCTATTATCAAGTGGAAATTCCCTTCTGATCTATTTGTACACAAGGAGATGACTGTGAACTGCTGTTCTCCTTGGGGGCTTGTTATATCACTAGTTGAACCCTAAAGGAAAAATAATTATCAAATTCATAACTGCTAGCAATATAAAAGCAGCCATGCTCTTAATCTCTGAGATGTACAAAACAAAGATAGACTTTCCCCCTTGAGTGTTAGAGATATTAATAATTCAATAATAAATATCAAACTTTTATCAATGCTTTATGAAGTATATTCATTGTACATAGTATTGAGTTAAATGTAGACATTTTTCAAGTATAGCATGTATTTGAGCATATCCAATGCCTCCAATATAAATAAAAAATTTTGAATGATCAAATTTTTTATCAAAATCAAATATATGCATTTTTTCTTAGTTTTTAAATATAAATCTCACTTTACCCTTTAAAAATATGGGGAGTACCTTATTTTATTTTAAATCTATTTGGTACTTGGAGTATTATATATGTCAAGAAAGAACAAGTTACCTACTTCCTTTTTATAACTAAAAATATATTCTAGGGTTCAAAGCATTTTCTCAAATTTATGCCCAAGATAGGAATATGCACATATGGTTTCCAATTCCCACCTAAATGTAAACCGCTGAGTTATTTCTTGCCAATCTAATAAAACATTGTGACTTGTTTTCTCATTTCCCCATCAAACTTCTAACAGTTTTATCAGTATATTACTGTTACACAACAAATAGCATACTTTGTGTACCTATTAATTTGTCCATAAAGTCATTTTCCAAATAAAGAAATGTACATATCTGGAGGAGGCTTTTTTTTTTTTTTGTTCCAGCCTCCCAGAACTGAAATAATCACACAAAAACTGTAACATTTAAAACACTGTTTGGCCTATTAGTTCTAACTTCTTATTGGCTAGCTTTTACATCTTAATTTAACCCATCTCCATTAATCTGTGCATCACCACGAGGCTGTGACCTACAAGCAAAGTTTCAGCATGTCTGTCTCTGGCGGCAGCTCCATGGCTTCTCTCTGATTCTGCCTTCTTCCGTCCAGCATTCTGTTTAGTTTTCCCCACCTAGCACTATTTCCTAAAGCTCTGCTATAGGCCCATAGCAGTTCCTTTATTAACCAGTGATATTCACAGCATACAGAGAGGAATCCCACATCACCTCTCCTTTTCTGTTTAAGTGAAAATGAATGTTTAACTTTAACATAGTAAATTACACATAACAAAACAGTTATTCAACAATTACAGTCACAATATTTATATCTACTTTATCTTTGATCATAACTAAGGAAAAATATAATAATAGCTATCTATTCATCAACCCCATCAAAGACTCCAGAAGGATATAATATTACCTAAGTAAGCAGCAAGTGCATTGTAAGTGACTTCCAAAACTCTAGAATTGATAGAGAAATCTCACTGCCTGGATAGTCAACCAAAGTTCTGTACTGTTGGGACACCCATCTTCAGCCTACAGGCCCTTAGTATCCAACAGACTTTTCCATGAAGCAGGAAATTTCAAAGACAGTTCTGCCTATATTAATTAGCAGTTTGTCAGTCACTTTCTTCTGTGTCATACAGAATGTCTGTCAGACTCTTTCATGTAACAAGAACCCCAAAGGATCATCTCACATTTAGGCAAGTTCAACAGTCATTTCTCTGTGGGTCCTGGATGTCTAGTTCATCAAGGAGCCCAGGGAAGAGCAGTTTCTTGCCCAAATCAATAACAAACTCTGTAAGAAGCCTCTTCATGGCTCATCTTCCTCTTGAAGTAGATTGGTGATACCAGGAGCATCATGCAGTGTCTCATGCTGTGAAAAGTCCTAAGTGCTTAAACATTTTATATGCCAAATCTTTGAAAGGTTTGAAGAATGCCTAAACATCTGAAATACATCTCTGTACATCTAAAATATCTAACTAACTTGACTACAAGCTTGACTATTATAGATGATTATCTGTTAACCTGTATTTCTGAATTATACATTAAATTTTCAAATGAGCTGTACAAATATAATATCTTGAAGAGCAGACATACACATATAACAATAAACTAAGATTCATACCAATGCAAAGTACCCATCTCTATATCATATCTTCCTTTAAATATAAACAAACATTTTAAATAATATTTGGGAATTTGGGCATAATACTCCAGACTACTTTTCTGATAATTGAGGGCACTTTTAATCAGGTCTTTTATGGTGCATTCTATGTGCTAGCTTCATCTCAGTCAGCATTTGAGTGAAGTAATTTTTGGGGGGTGTTCATGGCAATCTTTCAGGGAGTTTCAGTCCTTCATACCATATTAGTCTGGAAGTGACCCACAGGTTCTCATCCTCTGTGGAAAAAAAAAAGAAGAACCTCTTTCTAAAGCAACATATCCTCAGACCCAAATTCTGAAGTCAAGATACCTTTATAATATACACACTGGGTTAGCTTAGCAGCACATACAATGAATGAAATGTCTCTCTGTACTTAGCTCCTTCACAATCAAAAAATTCAAAGAAAACACAATAACATACATAATCCAGAATCTCTGTGAACTTTCCATCTTTACATATATTAATTTTTTTTACTCCTTTTAATCTATGACTGTTTTATGCTGTCTCTTTAAATACTTTATTTTTTCTAAATCATTTACGTTCTTTTATTACTCTATATACTTTTTTTTCTCTTTTCCAAGTCTACATACATTTTTAAAACACAGTGTATCTCAATTAGAGATATTTTATGTCTGAATCTCTCCTTATTGCATATCTGCATTTTTTTTTTTACTGTCCAGGAGTGCTTCTTAAAATGCTAAGCACTTCTAAGGCTGCTTTGCTTTTTGGCTCCACCCAGTCCAGCATGGTGAGGCAGAGGTCTGTCTAGCACGAGCCATGCTCACAGCCCTGCTTTCTTGCACACAGCAGGTCTATGTTGTCATTAAACAAGTTGTATCACTCTACTCACAGAACCCCATTTAAATGCTCAGCCTCATGAAAGAGCCAGAGGTTGAGCTGGTAGCACAGTCCAGAAAGCCAGCATTTCAAAAGAGCTCAACTTTTTTCCTGCTATCACTGAATCAGGAAAACCTCTCTTAAAGAAGCCACAGCATGCTCCCAGCAAGCAAAGTCCATTCAGGAAAATAAATTTGTTTTTTAGTATCTAAAGTTCCTTTCCAAGCCCTCTCAGGTTTTATATGGATTTAGTCTACCACATTGGTGCCAATTTGTTGGATGAGTCTGCTTGTTTGTCCTGGCTGTCCAGAACTGAAAAATCACACAGAACTGTATCATTTAAAACTCTGCTTGGCTTATTAGCACTACCTTCTTATTGGCTAGCTTTTACATCTTAATTTAACCCATCTCCTTCAATTCGTGCATCACCATGAGATTGTGGCATACCAGGAAAGTTTCAGCACATTTGTCTATGGCAGTGGCTCCATGGCTTCTCTCTGATTACACCTTCTTTTTCCCAGAATTCTGTTTAGTTTTCCTCACCTAGCTCTATTTCCTAAAGCTCTGATATTGAATTCTCTAACATAGCTATTAGAAATTTGATTGATATTACAATGGTATTTTGGATAAATTTGGCAGGCATGTGGCCCTTTTAAATAATGTTGATGCAAGACCACAAGGTGTACTTCTGCTTCTGAATATCTTACAAATGTTTCATCAGATTTTTCACTACAAAGCTCACATGATTGAATACAGAATTTTCTTCTGCCCCATGTACACAGCTTCTCTGTGCTGCTTCACACACATACACGTAAAAATAAGACATATCTGACATTTTGGAGCAGAGCCACAGAGACTGGAGAATATGTCTACTGTATATACCTGACTATAACACTCTGTCCTGTGTAACCCAGCAAAAGTGAGGAGAAATTTCAAAGATTCCAGCAAGTGCTAAGCTTGCAGTAACTAATTTGTATTTTAAGGAAGTCATGCTTTCCTATGGTTTCTCTAACTCTCTTCCAACTTTGGTGCTTCTTGGGACTGACCACTATGATTTTCCATAATGACTCTTTTTACAAAAGAGACATAGTGGTAAATGGTGAATTCATTCTTATAAATAATTTGAACAGTGAAGGTAAGACTTAAATAATATCATACTCTAAATGGTATATATTCTTTTAGTCATTAAAAGAAACAACAATCTTCAAATTCAAATATCAATCTGGTTAAAGTTAGAAAATCAAGAATAAGTTGAATTTAGGTAAACAACTCAGCTAGACATAGAAACAGACAAGGATATTACCCAAACAACCACAGTATGTTGACCTGCTTTATGCATTTAGAAGTAAAAGTTTAACAAAATATCATTGACTGAATCTAGCAATACTCAGAAGAAACTGTTTTCCATTATGATATAAGATGCAATGAGATACTGGAAGTTCTATTTAATATTTAAAAATAATCAAAAACACTGATATCAATGGAGTATAAAGGCAAAAACCACTAAGAGCTTTAATAGACACAGTTCACATAGTTACCAAATCATTTCCCTTATCACGATCCCACACTAACTAACTAAAGGGTGGGTTTCTTCAACTAAAGAAAGAATATAAAATTCCAGCTAACTACGTGCTTAATATAGTAACATTGAAGGTATTTTATGAGTGTCAGAAAAAAGCAAGCATACACAATCTTCTACTCATATTCAATATTTTATCAGAAATTTCTAGTTGATGAAGAATAAAGGATCCACGTGGTGGTGGTGACATAAACCTTTAATTTCAACACTTGTGAGGCAAAGGCATGTAGATTTCTGAGTTCAATGCCAGCCTGTTCTACAGAGGGAACTTCAGGACAGTCAGGGATACATAGAGGACTTCTGCCTCACCCCCCCCCAAAGTAAAGGAAAAGCATGCATAAATATTAACCTGATGTATTTACAGTTACCATTGTTCTACACATGAAATATTGAAAGTCATTTCTCCAAAATCCATTTAAATTAATTAATGAATTTACCAAGAGTTGTGTATAAAACTAAATATGTAATAATATTGTATAAGAAATAAAATCAAGTATAATATAAAGGTACCTGTGACTTTTCAACTTGATAGACTCTAAGAAAATCTGAGAAATAGGGTTTTTGTCATGCCTGTGGGGGATTATCCTGGTTACACCAACTGATGTGGAAAGATCACCTTATCTGTGACCCAGTCCTTTCCTGGGTGACTGTCCTGACTGTGTACAGTGGAGAAGGGAGCTGGGGATAAGTGTATACTTACTTGCTGCTCTCTGTCTCTTGTGATGGATGCAGTCTTGTCCTGTTATCAGCTCTCTTGGGCTTCTGCTGACTTGACTCCCACAATGATTGATTGTCCCTTGAACTATGAAATGGAAAAAGGTTTTCCCTATTAAATTGCTTTGATTAAATATGTCATCATAGCAGTGTGAAAAGAAAACAAACAGCATAAAATCACAGACTATTTAGTAACATTTTCCTAAATATATAAATAAAACCTCTTCACTGAAAATTCCAGAACAACCTTGAGAAAAATGAAAGGAAATATACAAATGGAAGGTGTTCACCATGTCTATAGTGTGAAGTGGCATTTCCATACTTGGAAGTGATTGAACTAAATTCTCCCTATAAAAGTAGAATCTAACCCCACTCTCTTACATTGCACAGACACACACATAGTAGGAGAGTGTTCATTTATTTACCAACCACCCAGACTGGAAATAATCACACAAAACTATACTAATTACAATACAATTTGGCTAATAGCTTAAGCATATTTCTTTTTCTTGCCAGTTCTTTCCTCGACTTTCTTTCTTTTCTTTTTTTGATAGTTATTGCTCTCTGCTCCCCTCCCTGCCTCTCCCCTCCTCCTTTCGATCCTCCCCCAAGGTCCCCATGCTCCCAATTTACTCAGGAGATCTTGTCTTCTTATATTTTCTACTTCCCAAGTAGATTATATCTATGTAAGTCTCTCTTAGTATCCTCATTGTTGTCTAAGTTCTCTGGGATTGTGGTTTGTAGGCTGGCTTTCTTTGCTTTATGTTTAAAAACCACTTACAAGTGAGAACATGTGATAATTGTCTTTCTGTGTCTGGGTTACTTCACTCAAAATGATATTTTCTAGTTCCATCCATTTTCTGCAAAATGAAAGCTGTCATTATTTTTTAGGCTGTGTATTATTCCATTGTGTAAATGTACCACATTTTTCTGATCCATTCTTTGATCGAGGGGCATTCAGGTTGTTTCCAGGTTCTGACTATGACAAACAAAGCTGCTATGAACATGGTTGAGCACATATTCTTGCGGCACGATTAAACATCTTTAGGATATATACCCAAAAGTGGTATTACTGGGTCTTGGGTACTTGTTTCCCAATTTTCTGAGAAATTACCACACTGACATCCAAAGAGGCTATACCAGTTTGCATTCCCACCAGCAATGCAGAAGTGTTCCCTTTTCCCCACAACCTCTCCAGCATAAGTTGTCAGCAGTGTTTTTAATCTTGGTCATTCTTACAGGTGTAAGATGGAATCTTAGAGTTGTTTTGATTTGCATTTTTCTGGTGACTAAGGATGCTGAACATTTCCTTCCTTAAGAGTAGATTCTTTCAGCCATTTTGGATTCCTCTGTTGAGAGTTCTCTGTTTAGGCCTGTACTCCATTTTTTATTGGATTATATGATCTTTTGATGTCCAATTTCTTGAGTTCTTTGTATATTTTGGAAATCAGACCTTTGTCTGATGTGGGGTTAGTGAAGATCTTTTTACCATTCTGAAGGCTGTCGTTTTGTCTTTTGACTGTGTCCTTTGTTTTACAGAAGCTTTTCAGTTTCAGGAGGTCCCATTTATTAATTGTTTCTCCCAGTGTCTATTTTGCTGGAGTTTTATTTAGGAAGTGGTTCCCTGTGCCAATGTGTTCAAGTGTATTTCCCACTTTCTCTTCTATAAGGTTCAGTGTGGCTGGATTTAAGTTGAGGTCTTTGATTCATTTGTACTTGAGTTTTGTGCATGGTGATAGATATGGGTCTATTTTCATTTTTCTACATGTTGATATCTAGTTATGCTAACACCACTTATTAAATATGCTTTCATTTTTCCATTTGATATTTTTTCTTCTTTATCAAATATCATGTATTCCAAGATGTGTGGATTAATATCCGGACCTTCTATTCAGTTCCATTGGTCCTCCTGTCTGTTCTTATGCCAGTACCAGGCTGTTTTCAATACTGTAGCTCTATAGTAGAGTTTGAAGTCAGGGATTGTGATGCCTCCAGAAGTTCTTTTATTGTACAGGATTGTTTTGGTTATCCTGCTATCCTGGGTTTTTTGCTTTTCCAAATGAAGTTGAGTACTGCTCTTTCAAGGTCTTTGAAGAATTTTGCTAGGATTTAGATGGGAATTGCATTGAATCTGTGATTGCTTTTGGTAGAATTGCCATTTTTACTATATTAATTCTGTCTACCCAAGAGCGAGGGAGGTCTTTCCACTTTATGATGTCTTCTTCTATTTCTTTCTTCAAAGATTTAAAGTTCTTGTCATACAATTCTTCCACTTCTTTAGTTAGAGTTACTCCAAGATATTTTATGCTATTTGTGGCTATTGTGAAGAGTGTTGATTATTTCTGTATTTTAAATTAACCCATTTGTATTACTCTGTTTATCACCACTAGGCTGTGGGTTACAGGGTACAGTTCCAGCATATGTGTCCTTAGGCAGTCTGACTCATTATTCTTTTCTTTTCTATCTGCTTAGAATATTTGTCTTGCTTTCTTCTGCCCTTCAGTAGGCCAATGAAACTCTCCCATGCCTACATATATTTTGAAACACACTGTAAAATATTTAAAGGTTATTTTTGTCTGAATCCATCTTTTCTGTATATCTCTCTTTTTCTGACCACATGAGTCTCTAACTTGCTAAGCAATATGACTAGGATTAAAGCTGTGGCTTTGATGGCTAGATCCACCCCTTTTCTTAGATTTCTGAGAGTCTACCTTCATAGCAGAGGTACTGCTTAGAGCCTTGTTTACTGCCACAATTCTATGAAGCTTCAAGGTTCCTGCCGCAACCAAGAAACATGCTGTCACCTATTAATAAACATCATTTAAGTGTTTTGTGGTGGTGCCCCTTAAGAGAGCTGAAAAACTTTTTTGCAGCTGAAGCTGAATCAGAAAGCCTCTCTCTCTCTTTTTTTTTTATTGAAAAAAGGAAAAAAAAAGTTTCCGCCTCCTCCCAGCCTCCCATTTCCCTCCCCCTCCTCCCACCCTTCTTCCCCTCCCCCCACTCCTATTGCCCTGCCTCTCCAGTCCAAAGAGCAGTCAGGGTTCCCTGCCCTGTGGAAAGTCCAAGGTCCTCCCCCCTCCGTCCATGTCTAGGAAGGTGAACATCCAAACTGGCTAGGCTCCCACCAAGCCGGAACATGAAGTAGGATCAAAACCCATTGCCATTGTCTTTAGCTTCTCATCAGCCCTCATTGTTCGCCATGATCAGAGAGTCCGGTTTTATCCCATGCTTTTTCAGTCACAGTCCAGCTGGCCTTGGTGAGCTTTCAATAGATCAGCCTTAATGAGAAGCACTAGCCTCTAGCAAAAAGAGCCCAACCAAGAAAATGCTGCTACCAAGAAGCCATGATTCACTTTGTTCTTTTGTGCCTAGAATTACTTCTCAAGCTCTCGCAGGTTTTATGTGGATGTAGTTGCCCATATTGGCATTCTGTGAAACATGATTGCTCCTGGCAGCCCTGGTATATTCCTGAGAGAATGTTGGGCATGGAAGACACTCCACTTGGAACTTGTTTTCTTCTTAGCAAAACTAGCCTTTGGGCAAAGAACTGCCCATGCCGTTGTCAATGACAAAATGTATGGTATCCAGACAGGACATGCAGGATACAAGAAAAAGGCTGCCAAATCTTGCCATGATTTTGAAAATTTTCCTGTCTCTGAAAATGGCCAGTCAGTTACTTTAGGCTTTAGCCAAAGTTGGTTACTCCAATGTTGCAAATGAAACTTTGCCAGGTAGCCAGTTGTTGCTATCATTTATTGTGCATTTTGGAAGTTGCTTGATTGCACTTCCTGTTTACTCAAGTAATATTATTTTCTTTCTCAGGTCTTCAATGGGGTTGAGAACTAGACAGTCATAGTTACTTTCCTCACATAAATTAGCCAAGCCATTTCTAATACAAGACTTTGACTCCTTAGGATATGATAATTAATTAATCATTTAGCATGTTTCTTGCTTGATATTGTTTATGCTTGTTGTAATTCTAATTTTTATACTTGATATTTGTTCTTATTTTGTATAGTTTTGTATTGGGTTTAGAACTCTCTTATTTAGACAATAGGGGGAGGTGCTGTTGGAACTCCTTCAATCAAAAGCCTTTAAGATATCAGTCCACTTTGGTGTAGTATCTTGCACAGTCATTTGCTCTCTCTCTTTTTTGGTTGCTGGATTCGGTTCCTGTTCCCCTCTTGTGCAGAGTACTATTGATCTGTTAGTCTACCCATAAATAAATAACCCTTTATTATACTCAATTCTGAGTGAGTGTGGGGCTACTTTGTGACATTTTTCTATATACACACCTACATCACCATCACCACCACCACCAAAACATAAAAGTCAATTACAGAAACATTAGGAGAGAACATTACAGTGTCTGGGAGCAATGCAAATTTTTATTAAGCAGAATACAAGGAAAATAATAATCATGAAATGTTAAGATTTAATACTTCTAATCATCAAATGATATCTTTAAAGGACAAAATGTGAAATGGGCTGAAAAAATAGAATGTGTACAAATAAAAGTGCCTATAATGTAATCTTGCCATTTATGCAAGCAGTTAATACAATAAACTATATAAGACAACTGAAATGAATAAAATACTTCTTTAGATAAAGAATATATAAGGATTAACAAAGCATTAAGCTATTCTGTGCATCAGTATTCACAAGGAAAGGATATTTTTCATCACAAGGAGATACCATTGTGTATTTCCCTGGAAGATGAAAACACAAATAGTGGCAAGATTTTAGAGCAGTGATACCTCTCAAGTATTATGCATGAGAGTATATAATCATTGTGCTGCATGAATAAAGATACAAACTCGTCAGTTGTCATTGCATTCTTAAAAGAAAACATATGAAAATGACAGATGATAAATGCCATTGACTTTCTCATCTGTCAGATGAATCTTACACATTAGAGAGGTTCTCTGATGATTTGATTTTTATATGCTTCAAAGGTAATTTTCACTTAGTAGAAATTTTATCATCCTGGGATAATAATGTCACAGTGCTCTTTGTGTTGCTAGGCAGCAGCAGCTAGCTGCAGATCCTAGTCACATGATCACTGGTGCATCAATTGCTTTACCCTTGCTTTACTCTCTGCTTCTTGTGGATATGGAATGCAATAGCTTCCTTGACAAAGTTAATGGTTTAATAGAAAATAATCTTAGTGTTAGATGACTTTTCTACAAGTATAAATTAATGCACATTTTGGAGCATGTTTAAGATATATCTGGCCAGCTACTAAAATTATGTAATAGAGGGATATTAAGTGCATTTTAAACACATGGCGTTTTTCTCTTTAAAAGTATTTATTAGGGCTTAGTTTAATCAGAAGAACAATTTGTACATTTTGTTTGATGCAAAATATTTTTGAAGTGAATTTATTAAAACAGCATTCACAATTATTGTTTCTAATTACATATAGTTAGAAAAAAAAACAGAGAGGTGCATGCCAGGAATTAGCTCACAATATTCCATAAAGAGCCAGTTAGAGAATACTTTAGGTTGTATAGATCACAAAGTCTCTGTTGCAATCAGTCAGTTGTCAACCTTTAGAGGTAATGGCTTCAAGTGATATTGCAATAATGTGTGTGAGTGTGTTGAGTAAAATTCTATTTCTAGACACTAATATTTGAATTAATGTTTGCTTTTTATTCTTAAAGCATTTGAAACATAAATAAATATTTGCTCATGAATAATATGAAATTTGCTTTGAGTTAGATTTGGCCCATGAGCCAAGCTTTCTCTCTGCTCTGGGATAAATGGGTAAGTTAGGTTCTTTGGTAAATATAATTATCCCAATTCATTGAATTGTACCATTATCCCTGTTACCTTTTCTGTTGATAATGATTATAGATGATTACAACACAAAAATTAAATGCTGAGGAACATAATGATCTCAAATAAGAAAAATCTTTAAAGAAGTTGACTAAGATATAACTATACAAGAATCTATACAATAAAATATTTCATGCATAAAGAAGTAGCTATTTGCTGTGAAATCATTGAAAATAATATACAAATACAAATAAAAATCTGTGTGCAGAATTATAAAGACCACCACAAATAAATGAAGGGAGAGAAAATAGCATAGTAGGAAACAAGGTAAAAGATATCAACATCCACATCATACAGATAATAGGAATCTTAACAGCTAAAGGAAACCAGACAGTTTACCAGTTTACCTTCCTCAGCCTATGGAGGTGATATGGGAGGAAGAGAGAGTATAATTACCTGGAAGTCCATGGATAGTAAACCTGGAGTATACAGCCCAGCAGTAAAACATCAAGAGAGGTCCTGCCTTCACATGGTAGAAGGACAGAACTGACTCCTGAAAGCCATAACGCTCTCCTCTCTCTCTCTCTCTCTCTCTCTCTCTCTCTCTCTCTCTCTCTCTCTCTCTCTCTCACACAACACACACACACACACACACACACACACACACACACACACACACACCATGTTTTGGTTAGTAGGCATGGTAGGTTAGAGCTGTAATTATAAGATTCTATGTTGACTCTGTATTGACTTGATTTCAAAGCCATTGTGGGGTACACAGTGAGATCCTGCTTTAAAGGAGGTGGGTGGTCCTTGGACTTCCCACAGGGCAGGGAACCCTGATTGCTCTTTGGGCTGATGAGGGAGAGGGACTTGATTGGGGGAGGGGGAGGGAAAGGGGAGGCGGCGGTGGGGAAGAGACAGAAATCTTTAATTAATTAATAAAGAAATAAATAAATTAAAAAAGAAAATAACAATAATAACAATAACAAAGACATCAAAGGAAAAAAGAAAAACAAACAGAAAACTAATCATGGTGAAAACCTAGCGATTTCATACTGAAGATCACATGCCTAGGAAGTAGAAAATAAGAGTCTCTAAATGTGCAGGAAGACTCACCTGTGCTCTCCCTTCATCAGGGCATCCTTGTCTGCCTGTTCAGGTACTTCAGTGAAAAACTGGGAACAAAGAATCTAGGACCTGCATTTGAAAGATTCTCATTGGAAACCATTTCATTACAAAACATACAGTGTTTATTTCTTCCAGCTCTAGCAGGGTAATTTTGTAGCAATGCTAAGCTTTATATAGGTCAGCCCTTATCAGAAAGGCTTGGGAGGCCTGTCACAAATGATTCTGTAGAATAACTTCAAGACCCTGTTAATCACAGGATAGGCTTTAGCCCTGCAACCTTAGAATCCTCATTTTGTCTGCACACGGACAGAAGCATTTTCTTTTGGGAACATACTTGACAGAAGCCCCACATATTAAGCTGACTCATAGGAGCAGAATGCCACTTTTCAAAAAGACAGCAAAATTAGGACACTAGAAGATGATTTCCATTAGTTGACTCAGCCCAGCTCAAGGGGAGACAGGTCCCTAATCGGAGGGCAGTGCACTGATTGGATAAAGAACTCTGCTACAAAAACCTGTATAACTCTGTCTGCATGACTCATCATTGTCCTAATAACTCTAAAGGGTTAGCTTAGAAAATGAAATGAAATGAAAAAAATCAATTTTCTGATACTGAAAAGAGACTGCTTTGTGTGGGACTAGTGCTAGTGAGAAGAAAATGCAGTTGCTTTGAACAGTAGTCTAGAATTTTCATTTTGATAATACAGTCACACATTCCACATGACCCTCTTCCTGATTTATGAAATTTTACATTTTTAAGAATAAACTTTATATATAACAGAACATATAACTGTTGGGTTAATACAATGCCTATAAAAAGATATTCACAATAGAAATATTTCTGTTTCAATAGCTGCAGCTGATAGATGTCAGACACCAGATGGAATCTTACCAGTAGGTTATAACTGTGTGGTGATATACAGATTAATGGAATTGGGTTAGTTTAAGATAAAATAGCTAACTAGCAATATATCTAAGTGATGGGCCAAGCAGTGTTTTAATTAATACAGATTTCTTTGTGTTTATTTTGGCAGTCTGAGTGGCTGGAAAATGAACCCGCAAAATTTTGATGCCAAGATAGCCAACTAAATCCACTTAAAACCTGAGAGAGTTTGGGAAGGAATTCTAGACACATACAAAAGCAGAATATAATCAGCTTCTTGCTCTGTTCGCTGGCAGCAAACAAAGATGCAACTCCTTTAAAGAGGTTTTCTTAATTCAGCATTAGCAGCAAAACCAAAAACAAAGCAAAACAAAAAATGCTCAGCATCTTTAAAAATGGTGGCTTCCTTGTTTACCAATCCAAATGGCTCTCATTCTTTGGAGGAGGTCCAGCTATGGAGCATTTAAGTGGGGTTTGTGAGTAGAGTGCTACAACTTGCTTCATGGCAACATAGACCTTCTGTGTGCCTGAAAATAGGTTTGAGCATGGCTCTCAAAGGCCGTGAACAAGCCTCCACCATGTTAGACTGGGCAGTTCCAAAAGGCAGGGCCATGGAGTTAGTTATAGCCATGCCTTCTTATCATTTAAAAGAAAAAAATAGTGTTCCTATTCAAAAAAAATAATTACAGATACACAATAAAGACAGATTCTGATGAAGAAGAATGTGTCACCGTGTTGGAAAATTTACATAGGCTTCAGAGAGAGAAGAAAAATAATATTGACAGTTATAAAAAGAAAAAAAGGTCTTAAAAAAGTAAAGTCTTTAAAGAGACAGAGTACAGATAATTATAGATTAAAGAATAAGGGAAAATAAGCTACATCAAGATGAAAAATACACAGATAATCTGGATTATGTGTAATATTGTGTTTTTTTAAAAAAATTGACTATGAATGAGCTAAGTACAGGAAGACATTTCATTGGATGGACAGCTAAATAAAACCAACATATATATTTTAAAGGTCTCTTGATTTCATAATTTGGGTCTAAGTATATATTGCTTTGGAAAAGAGGTTCTGTTTTTTTTTTTTTTCCACAGAGAACCTGTGGATTCCTTCCGGACTAGTTTGATTTGATGAACCAAGAACCCCCTGAGAGGTCTCCATGTATCCCCCCAAAAAAATACTTTGCCACCCAAAAATCAGGAAACAGTTTTGTGAGAACTTCACCCAAATTCCCAATTATTGTTTATAACAGCTTGTTTGCATTTAAAGAGGGATATGCTATATATATGAATACTTTGCATTGGAATGGATATTGGTTTATTGATACAAATTTAAGGTCAGTTTTGTTATATGTATATTTATTCTCTTAATTAAGGTATTATGTTTGTACAGCTTATTTAAAAATATAATATATAATTAAGAAATATAGGTTAATAATCATCTATAATAGTTATGCTGATGTCATATTAGTTAGGTT
>NW_026068613.1:1414916-1429634 GCF_014885135.2 Alexandromys fortis
CAAGCAGTTAAATGAATACAGTTTGTGTGTTGTTATTTCGGGCATGAGCTAGCCAAGCGGCCGGGGTGTTGGGGACGCAACCCCGCCGCTGCTCCTATTTCAACAGGAATCCTTAAGCCTTAAGATTTTTTTTATTTTATATACTTCTTGGTTATTGGAATGTAGGTTCATTCTCCTCTTCTCATTGCCCCACCTCTACTACAATGAGAATTGTGAAAGTGTTACATAGGAAAGCTCCTCCAGCCAGTAAGGATGAAACTGTATTGTACTTTATATCTGTATGGGACATGTTAGGTTTGAAATACATTAACTTTGTATGCTCTGTTCTCAAATAGTGGCTCATGAGACATCATTCTTCTGAATCACATGGACACTAGCCAGAAATAAATTAAAAGAACCAGAGATAGTCCCTGAGTTGAGAAGCATTGCCTGAGAATGGTAGGCCACACCTCTGCCCTTATTCTTGATGCATATTTTTCTCTCTATGCAGTAGTTCTCTTTGAGGGTACTTAGCATTTCTTGTTTGTGGCAGAATTCTAATACTTAAATATTTTATAGCTATTAGTTTTTAAATATATCATGGATTGTTCAAACATGTATTTTCTCATAATAATTGTATATTTAAGGTATAAATAAATACTTGGCAACAAAATGCATAGTTTTATCCTATTCAGTCCTCATGAATATGAAAACAGCTGAATGTGATTTTGTGCCTATAACAAGAAAATTAAAATTTACATATACATAAACCTTGCAAGAAGATCCAAGCATTAAAATGAAACATTCATATTTACACAGGTTTTATATGTGCATATATGAGTTGGTAAACATGTATGGTAACTTTAAGAAAATCAGTTGTGAAGATATGTCTATCAATGAAAAGTTACCTAATTCTGAAGATTCTTTCTACAGGACATGGTAAGCTGATATAGCATTGACACCCCCATTTTCTGGGTTTTAAGCAGATCACAAACTTTGCAATGTTTTGCACCTGTAATCAGACAGATGATGTTTCAGATGCTGTATAAACAGGTTCAAAAGCTCATGCAGGGTAAATCTGTTGCCAGGACTCTTCACAGAATAAGAGATTGGACAGATAAGGCCTTACTTAAGGATGTCTAGGATTGTTTCTATGTTTCTTTTTGTTGAAAATTTATACTAATTATTTGAAAATTTTAAGCATTATGTTTTGATCACTGTCCTCCCATTATCTTTTCCCAGATCATCCTCCCCGCTCCTTACTAACACAACTTGGTGTCCTCATTGAAAAACAAAACAAAATATGGAATTCCAATTTACTGCCTATATTGTTTTAGGTTTGTAGCCATTCACTCGAACATGTTAGACATACTGGGACTGCAGTCTTAAGGCAAACTAGCTCTCCCATTCCCAGCAGCTATCAATAACCAATAGCTTCTGAGGCAGCGATGGGACTTGGTACCACCTGTACTCTTCATGCTGTGGTTCGTCTTGTTGAGCTTGTGCAGGTGTTGTGCGTGATGGCACATTTGCTGAGTCCATGCATGCAGCTGTCCTATTGTGTCGAGAAACCACTATAGTCCCCCCCCCCACTGGCCCTTATGCTTCTCCACCTGTTCTTATGCAATCCTTCTCAGGGAGAGGCAGGCATGATAGGAGGAGGAACTTTTCAAAGCACAAAGACAAAACACGGTGTTGATATATATATAAAGGAAGAAAGAGAATGATGGAACAAAATCGTTTTAATATGTTGGGAGACAAAAGTTTATGAAAAAGGAGGGAATATAAAAAGAGATAAGGCCAAGGACTTTCTGAACAGTAATTTGAAAAACCTCTACTGCAGAAGATCCCTAAAGTGTAAGCATATACACATAAGCTTATTTTCTTTACACAACATTTTCCAGGCATTAATTTTCAGAGAAATCAGAAAAAGAGAAAAGATGTTTTTTATCTGAAATGGGACACAAAATAAAAAAAGGAAATAACTGGATTACAGGAATTGAGAAATTATCCTTGGAATAAATTTAAAAATGCAGTACATTTTGAGAAGGATAAAATGTTCATGAGAATTTTTTTTTTATACAACTTCTTTAGAGCAAGTTTGACATCTTTATTTCTCAGGCTGTAGATCAATGGGTTCATCATGGGAACAATAACAGTATAAAAGACAGAGGACACTTTCCCTTGGTCCTTTGGACTCTGAAGGATTTTCAAGGGAACTGTGAATTTTGAAGGATAAGAAGAAATGAGCTGTGTTCATGAAATATTAATTTAAATATTGTTTTAAAGATTAACAACACTAACATTTTCAAATGATTTATTTAAAGAAGCAATGAAAAATGAGGAAAGTGATATAAGCTCCTCATGAATAGACACAGAGAAATTGTTTACTGTAATTGTTACAGTTTATGACAGGGTTTGCACACTGAATATATTTGTCAAACATGAAGAATTCTTTGAATGTAACTTACCCATAGTATCTATATGATCTATAATAAAAAATAAGTGATGGAGGTGGGTTTTGTATCTTATCTGTTGCTTTCATTGGTTAACTAATAAAGAAACTGCCTTGGCCCTCATAGGACAGAAAATTAGGTAGGCGGAGTAGACAGAACAGAATGCTGGGAGGAAGAAGCTGAGTCAAGGAGTCACCATGATTCTCCCACTCCAGGCAGACTCAGGTTAAGATCATTCCTGGTAAGCCAGCTCGTGGGCTACACAGATTATTAGAAATGGGTTAGGTCAATATGTAAGAGCTAGCCAATAAGAGGCTGAAACTAATGGGCCAGGCAGTGTTTAAAAGAATACAGTTTCCGTGTAATTATTTCGGGGCATAAGCTAGCCATGTGGGCGGCCGGGTACTGGGGACGCAGCCCCGCCACTATTATTACAACAAATAAGAGTTGCTGGGGTTTTTTTTTTTTTTTTGTAAATAACCTTAGATGAAATAGCTATAACCACTGAAATACATTGTGTAACTACAAAACTCAATTCAAATATTAAAAAATACCTGGCGAAATCTTGGTTCTAAAGACATAAGTAATATTTTTGGCTAGCATTTGGAAATTTCTATAATGCCTGAAAAGTAGAGTTCATAGTGATTGTCTGACATTCTGAGGTTGAGAAATGCTAGTTGCTCACCTTTCTACTTGGAGACTTCCATCTCAGTGACAGACCAAATTTTCTTAAAAGAAACACCCCTTCAGATCATTGCTGTGTGTAATTCAACATAAACTGCCTCATTCTTATTTGTGAAATCAGGACATAAATCTTATCTTCTTAGTAGTTCACAGTCCTATTATAAATCCAGGGTTCCGAGTACCTGGTATCTTTCTTAGGCATTTACCGAAATGATGATATTTTCACAGAGATTTTTTGATACATAGGAGGTGTCATAATAGTTTATAGAAAGAAACTATTCAAGGATTTTCTCCTACTGGGGAAGAGATGCTCAGGGAAAAATGAGATAAGATTTCCTGTATGATGATCTGGTTGATAGTTTCTTTCTGCCTCCCATGAGTATAATTTTCTGTATTTGGAAATAGTATCAACCATTTCATTTGGGACTAGAAACTTAGCTCTAATGATATGGATGCAGGGTACCTCCATGGCAATATCCCATCTTAAAATAGTCTCTAAAATATTTGAGGACGCTTTTCACTGTTTTATTTAATCTTTTCAATTAAAGTATGGGGAAATAATGATTTGTTATCATTAACAAAAGTTGTTTCTTTATATTCCATTATTATTTTAAGGTTAATACATAGTTTCATGGGAGGGGTTGGAGATGAACATGTTGGTTTTAGGATCTTTGGCAATGAACAGAGATGGCGGGAGTATAAACAAATAAATATTTAAACTGGTTTATTTAAAATATATGTTTGTGAAATGATTTTTTCATAAGAGTACAGGTGGAAAATTCTAGTAGCAGTATAAGAAAAGAGGAGGAATAAACCCATAAAATTATAGGCAATGGACAATGGTGACTGCTTTTTATTTTATGTTTTCATTGAAGTCAATCAGTGGAAACTTCTAAACTAGGCAATTTGATAGTAATCCAGAGGAAAATGCATTATATTAATGATTAATGGCTTAAAACAGACACTTATATGTGCATTGTTTAATGATAATTGTATATGTATCTTTATAACGTCTTTGTTTATTGATAACTTTTAACTGATCTGACTAGTATGAAAGGTAACACATATCTCCATCACTTCCAAGGTATAAAATAGAATTAAACACTGATTAATCAGTAATTCCAACTCAGAGTCTTAGGGGAGGAGGAGTTTGTTACACGGTGGCTACCAGGCATTTTCAACAAACATTACTGTATTAAAATTAGTCAGAGCTTGGACGAAGACAACCTCAATAAGCCACTTTCAGTCATGTATTCTTAATAAACCAAATAAACAAGCAAGAAATGGTGAAAAAGCAGAAAAGAACTTGTTGTCAATGGGAGCACATTGGGAAGAGGAATAAAGAGGTCCAGTGATTCCATCTGTGCAATAGGTTTCTATATAAGGTAAGAGATTTGCCTAACTAAACAGTCCTGGCAAGTGTTGTATACCATTTTCCACTGAGTTGAAACATTCAATATGCCTCTGCCTATGAAGAATTGTTCTCTGGATTGTGACGAGCTGCGGTTTTCTCTAATAGTCTCTTTCTGTTTCAAGGAGAAGCTCTTTGTGTGAGAACTGGAAGTTATACCTATCTGTGGTTATAATAATATGTTTGACTCAACTCCAAATGGATCAAAGACCTCAACATGAAACCATCCACAATGAACCTCATAGAAGAGAAAGTGGGAACAGAGAAAAATTCAGAGCTCAATAAAAATCAATAAAAAAAAATAAACTTGGGTGCCACCAGAGGTAAGCCAATCAAGCAAGTGAAGGCTATTTTGGAAAGACAGATACCATGTTCTCTTTCTTATGTGGTTCCTAGATCTTATGTTGATCTATAAAATCATGTGTGCATATATGACATGACATTAGAAGAGAATTGAAACTGCCTAGGAGAGAAAAGGGGAAGAGGGAGGGGAATGTGGGAGAATATACTTGATTCCAACATTTACTTGTTTAAAATGTCCTTATTTACTAACCAGTACCATATGCAATGACTGTGTACAATGATTATTCAAAAAGTAAGCATAGCTAAGCTGGTTTACTAAGGAGAACCCCGCACCCAAAAGAAAAAAATGGGAAGTACACTTGAATGCGTTGGCACAGGAGACTACTTCCTATATATAACCCCAATAGCATAGACACTGAGAGAAACAAGTAATAAATGGGACCTCCTGAAAGTGTATGTAAAGCAAATGACACGGCCAACAAGACAAAATAGCAGCCTACATAATGGGAAAAGATCTTCACCAATATCACAACTGACTGAGGGCTTATCTCCAAAATATACAAAAGAACTCTACAAATTGGTCATCAAAATTACAAATAATCTAATAAAAATGGGTATAGACCTAAACAGAGAACTCTAAAAGAGGAATCTAAAACTCTGAGATTCCATTTTACACCTGTAAGAATAGCCAAGATCAAAAACACGGATTATCAACTTATGTTGGAGAGGATGTGAGGTAAAGAGAACACTTCTGCATTGTGGTGGGAATGCAAGCCCCTTTGGATATCAATTTGGTGATTTCTTAGAAAATTAGGAAACAACCTACCTCAAGACTCACAAATACCACTTTTGGGTATACACCCAAAAGACGCTCAATTGTACCTCAAGGACATGTGCACAACTATGCTGATAGCAGCATTGTTTGTCATAGTTATAACCTGGAAACAACCTATTGCCCCTCAACCGAAGAGTGGATAAGGAAAATGTGCACATTTACACAATGGAGGACTACACAGCAGAAAAAAATAATGACATGATACTAGTAACCCAGAATACTAGAATGCATGATACTGAGTAACCCAGACCCAGAAAGAGAAATATAACATAAGTACTCACTCATAAGTGGCATTTAGACATAAAGCAAAAGAAAAAAAACAGCCTACAATTCACAATTCCAGATAATCTAAACAACAAAGAGAACCCTAAAAGAGACATACAAGGATCAAATGTACATGAGAAGTGGTAAAACAGAAAATCTTCGGAGTAAATTGAGAGCCTGTGGACCTTGGGGAGCATAGGAGGGGAGGAGAGTAGAAGATAGGGGAGCAGAGGAAAAAATATAGCTCAATAAAAACAATAAAAAAAGAATATGCTTTTGAACCCAGTTAAAAATTATACTTTGCTGACGTGAAACTGCATTGTACTTTTACATCTGTTTGGGATGTAATTCATTAACCCTGTGTGTTCTGTTTTCAGATAGAGGCTCAAGATACATCATGCTTCTGAATCACATGGGAATTAGCTAGAAATAATTTGAAAGAACCAGAGATAGCCCCTGAGTTGAGAAGCATTGCCTGACAAGGATAGACCACACTTCTGTCTTTATTTTTGATGCATATTTTTCTTTCAATGTAGTAGTTTTCCTTGAGGGTATTTATTTAACATCTCTTGTTTGTGGCATAATTCTAATACATAAATATTCTATTGCCTATCAGTTTTCAAGTATACCAAGGATAAATCAACCATGTATTTTCTCATAATAATTGTATATTTAATGCATAAATAAATACTTGGTAACAAAATGCATAGTTTTATTCTATTCAATCCCAATGAATATGAAAAAAAGCTGGATGTAATTTTGCACCTAGAACAAGAGAATTAAAAATTACATATACATAAATCTTGCAAGCAGCTCGAAAGGCAAAATGAAACATTCATATTTACACAGGCTTTACATTAGCATACACACATATAACATAGCATATATGTGCATATATGAGTAGCTTAAACATATAGGGTAACTTTCTATAGTAAGAAAATCAGTTGTGAAGATATGTCTAGTAAGGAAAAGTTATCTAATTCTGAAGACTGTTTTCCACAGGACGTGATAAGCTGTCATAGCATAGACAAGCCTATGTTCTGTGTTTTAAGCTAATCACAATGTTTGCAATGTCTGATCTGTAACCAGATGCTGAATAAACAGGTTCAAATGCTTATGCAGGGTGAATCTGTTGCCAGGACTCTGAGCAGAATAAGAGATGTGACTGTTAGTTAAGGATGTCTAAGCTTGTTTTTTGTTTCTTTTTGTTGAATATTTTTACTAATTATTTGAAAATTTTAAGCAATGTGTTTTGATTACTGTCCTCCCATTATCTCATCTTTTCCCCGATCATCCTCACTGCTGTTTACTAATACAACTTGGTGTCATCACTGACAAACAAAACAAAATGCAGAGTTCCAATTGTACTGCCTCTATAGTTTTAGATTTGTGGCCATTCACTGGAACATGTTAGAAATACTGGGACTACAGCCGTAAGGAAAACTCGCTCTCCCTCCCCCACCAACTATCAATAACCAATAGCTCCTGAGGCAGTGGTGGGACTCTGTGGCCACCTGTCCCCTTCGTGCTGTGATTTGTCTTGTTGAGCTTCACAGGTGTTGTGCCTGATATCACAAGTGCTGAGTTCGTATGCAGCTGTTCTATTGTGTCTGACAAACACTCTAATCCTCCACCACCACTGGATCTTACATTCCTCCACCTGTCCTTATGCAGTGCTTCTCAGGGAGAGGCAGGCATGATAGGAAGAGGAATATTTAAAACCAAAGACAGAACTTGGTGATTTCATATATATATTTATATGAAAAAGAATAATGGAACATACTTGCTTCAGTGGGTTTGTACATGGGAGGACAGGGTAAAGGGGTGAATTATGGGGACAGCTAGCACCAAGGACTTTTTAAAAAGAGTACTTTGAAAAACCTCTAATGCAGAAGATCTCTAAAGTGTAAGCATATGCACATAAGCTTATTTTTTTTAACACAACTTGTTTCCAGGATTTAAATTCCAGAGAAATCAGAAAGTAACAATTTTCTGTTATCTAAAATGGGACACAAAATAAAAAAGGAAATAACTGGATTAAAGGAATTGAGAAGTTGTCCTTGAAAGAGATGAGAAAATACAGGACATTTTGAGAAGGATAAAATGTTCATGAGAATTTTTTTTCATATAACTTCTTCAGAGCAAGTTTGACATCTTTATTTCTCAGGCTGTAGATCACAGGGTTCATCATGGGAACGATAATAGTATAAAAGACAGAGGACACTTTCCCTTGGTCCATGGAGCTGACAGATGATGGCTGTAAGTACATGAATGCAAGGGAACCAAAGAAGACAGCGACAGCTGATATGTGTGAGCTGCAGGTGCTGAAGGCTTTAGACCTGCCTTCTGTTGATTTAATATGAAGAATGCTAGCAATGATGAAGACGTAAGAGGTCAGGATAGTCAGAGTTGGAACAAAGATGTTAAAAACACTGAAACACAGAACAACTACTTCATTAATAAAAGTATCAGAACAGGAGAGCTCCAAGAGTGGATAAAGATCACAGAAGTAATGGTTTATTACATCAGCCTCACAGAAATGTACTCTTAGCATGCACACTGTGTGAGTTGTGGCACCAATAAAACCCATACTATACACCCCAAATATCATCCATGAACAGACTTGAGAGGACATTGTAACATTGTAAAGCAATGGATTACAGATGGCCACATAGCGGTCATATGCCATTGCAGCCAACATGTGACACTCTGCAATACCAAACACAAGGAAGGAGTAGAGTTGAGTCATGCATTCAGGATAGGAGATGATGTTCTTCACTGTTACAAAGTTCACTAGCATTTTGGGCGTAATGACAGTGGAATGACAGAGGTCAATTAAGGAGAGACTGCAGAGGAAAAAGTACATGGGTGTGTGCAGGTGAGAACTGAATTGTATGAGGGTGATCATGCCCAGATTCCCCACCACTGTGACCACATAGATTCCTAGAAAGAGGAGAAAGAGAGGCAGCTGAAGCTCTGGTTTGTCGGTTAACCCACCAAGAATGAAGTCAGTCACTCTGGAAAGATTTGCTTGTAACATTTTCTTCTGGGCGTTCTATGTAGAAAGAGAAGGAAAAATGAGCTAAGTATCTATTATATTATCACATAGTGAAGCGTGAATAAAGAATTCAAAATTTTATTTTGCCAAGCAAGCATCTTCAATTTTTGAACAACTACTCATACATGTTAACCATTAAGACTTACCAAAAGGGCACTTGCAATTTAATATAAGATACTTCTGTCCCTGATTGTGCCTTCTTCCATGAAAATGGTAGTACTCAGTACATAACCAAGGAGAAATCTGATGCATTTACTGGAGACTGATAAGAAAAATTCTTGAGTTATTTGCAATTCTTTCTCTATGACTCTAGAGAGAGAAAAATCTTTTCCATGTTACAATAAGAGAAACATCAACAAGACAAAAGATCATCAGCCTCATAACACAGCCCATCTCACATGTAATGATGGTCAACTAAAGGTTTTCTCTATAAGGATACGAACAGTTTAAGTTGTACTCTCACTGTCATTGTCTCTGTCTCTGTCTCTCTCTTTATCTCTCTCTATCTCTAAGTAACATTGTACTTAAATTTAAAACAATCAGGCAAGAACAGAAAATCAAAAGCATCTGAATTCGAAAAAAAAAAAAAACTACCTTTATATGTATATGAATTAATTTTTTATACATAAAGTTCCAAGAATGTAAGAAAGAAGCATAGTGGTTTATTTTAAAGGTCATAATGGAAGTGAGATCTGAGATCATGAAGAAAATTAAGCAATCATAAAAATCAATTTTAAATACTATGAAAAATGATAATACATTTAAGAACAAACTAAAGACATATAAGCCATTGCACTTTAAACATGGTCAAAATGATAAATCAATACAAACATAGAAAGATCTCCCATCTTCATGAATCACAATATTGAACTTTGCAAAATGGTAATGCCTCCAAAACCGGTCCAAAAGTTTAGTGTATTCCTAAAGAACAAACAAAATATTTCTATTACCAATAATGACATGTTGATCATATAAATTTTCCACAAAAGCAAGGGTCTGGGAATAATCAGAACAAACCGGAAAGAGAATAAAATTTGAAGTTTCTAGTTTCCCTAGTTGAAAATATACTGCAACCATTTATAATGCTGATAGTACAACTGTGTCATGAGATATAAGGAAATTGACATTCAGGAAAAAATATACCTCTAAAGATTATTAAAGTTATGTGTTTAATATTAATTCAGTGTAGGATCATTTTTTTAATACATGGGCAATTAGATGAAGCTGCATATTAAATAATAAATATGTAATTAACTTTCTTAAATAATCCTGGACTACTTCCCAGGGCTTGTGCTCTTCAAGCTGGACGGGATCTTCACATTTAATTCTCTAGCAAAGAATTTCTCATATCTTGCCACAGGTTAATTTTTCCAAGACATGAAATCTTTCCAGGTGCCTCTAGATTGTGTTAAATTGATCATAAAAATTAACTAGATACTATACTTATAAACCAAACACACAAATACACCACAACTAAACCATAATCTTTACTTTCTTGGTTCTCAAAATCTCAATTTAATATCCTAATTCAAAAAAACCATAAAATTTAAAAGTCCCAGTCTTTAAAAAAATGTTTAACACCTTAAAAGTTTCTTTAGAATTCAAAGTTTCCTAAATGTAGGACCATGAAAAATTCAACACAAATAAGTACTTTCTAATTCTAAAAGTGAAGAATCAGGGCATATGAAAAAATTATACTTAAGCGAATGCACACTCCTACGGTTAGAATAAAAATCTTCTTGCTCAGTGTTCAACACTTGGAATTCATTCATATTAATCCTGGCAGCAAAAGCTTGTAAAATCTCAGCTCTTTCGTTTTGCATCTATAGAACACACAGGTTTGAGGGAAATCAGTTTAGGAACTTGTGAACTAACTAAAAAATACTTAAAGTTTTAAATCTTGGTGTATTTATTTATTTTTAAATCCTTTCTTTCTTTATTGAAATTATAATATACCACAATATTTCTTCTTTCTAATTCCTCCCTCTAAACCCTCTAAACCTAGTATAACACTCATTGCTCTCTTTCAAATCTATGGCCTCTTTTTTCATTCATGTGTGCTACATACATAGTAGTTTATTTTTATTAATTTTAGAGATGAATATGTTATAAGCATAATATCAAAATGTAAGGAGAATTTTTTTCTTTAGGCTTTGAGTACTAATAGCACGTGTTATACATAGGTACTAACTATGTACAGCCTTTTATACTTCAATTCATCTGTTACTACTAAAAACCGGTCTCGCTGAACATAGCGGACAATGAGGACTACTGAGACCCCAAGAACAATGGCAATGGGTTTTTGATCCTACTGTACCTATTGGTTTTGTGGGAGCTTAGGCAGTTTGGATGCTCACCTTACTAGACCTGGATGGAGGTGGGTGGTCCTTGGACTTCCCACAGGGCAGGGAACCCTGATTGCTCTTTAGGCTGAAGAGGGAGGGGGACTTGATTGGGGGAGGGGGAGGGAAAGGGGAGGCGGAGGTGGGGAAGAGACAGAAATCTTTAATTAATTAATAAAGAAATAAATAAATAAAAAATAAAACTAAAAAAAAAGATTTATACCCAGTGAACAAGTCCACCTTTTCTATCTCAGCTTTTGTTCTCTGGCCATCATTATCATATTACTATTTCTATGGGTTTGTTCATTATAGTTACTTTATATAAATAGAACCATTTAGTAATCTCTTCTTTTGAGACTGGCTTATCTCACTTAGTTTTTTTTTTCCAGGTTCACTCAAAGTTTGCAAAACTAAAAGGAATGAAGTGATGGGTTATAACAATTGTTATTCTGGCAAAATATATTTAGAACTTTGGTTTCATCATTATTATTTGATAGATTATGAAACCAATTTAGTTTAGCACATAAAACTGTGTTTAGCCACTCAAGTTTAGCTTGTACTTCGTCTTTCTCTCTTCATTTTTCTCTGTTCATATTTGCTCTCCTCCACATTGTGTGGTCCCTAAGTTATCTAGAGTTTTCGCTAATGCTGTTGAATTTATCTTGTACAAATGATAATTATGCTTCATGAATGGAAATAAAAAATAATATTCTATAGTTGTATGCATTTAGAAAATATGTAAGACTACTCAAAGATTGAGTAATCTTGATTAATTATATTTAATTATCATGAAAAATATCTAATATAAATTTACATATCATACAGAATTTATTACAAAATTTTCAGAAAATTGTAATAAATACTTATATGGTGATAATGAATAAACAATATTGTTTGGCTGTGAATGGGAACTGATAAAATTCGGATAACAATCATCAGAAAGCATTTTATAGGTATAAAGTCCCTGTTCCTTAAAATGTTATAAGGAGAGAGGAAGGCAGTTCATAGAATGCATAAAATAACTGAGCAGAGCAGAGTCCAGCTGTTTGGTGCTTAGTCTAGAAAAGGGGCAGCGAAGTATTTTTCAAGAGAACTGTAAACTTGAAAGGATAAGAAGAAATAAGGTATGTTCATAAAATATTAATTTTATATTAAAAACACCAAAACATAATAAAATTTTCAAATGATTTATTATTAAAAGAAGCAATGAAAATGAGAAAAGTATTAGGAAATCCTCATGAATAGACACAGGCAAATTGTTTACTCTAAGTTTTACAGTGTCTCACAGGATTTCTACACTGGAGTTATTTGTGAAACCTGAAGAATTGTTTAAAAGTAACTTACCCATAGTATCTATATGACATAATAAAAATAAGAGTTGCTTGGTTTTGTTGTGTATCACCTTAGATATCTATATCCACTGAAATACATTGTGTAACAACAAAATTCAATTCAAGCATGCCTGGGAGAAAGCTTGGTTCCAAACACACAAGTGATATTTTTGGCTTAAATTGAAAGTTTCTGTAATTTCTGAAATGTAGAGCTCATGGTGGTTGTCTCACATTCTGAGGTTGAGAGATTATAGGACAAATGGGTATTAGTTGCTCACCTTTCTACTTGGAGACTTCCATCCCAGTGAAAAAGAAATCAAGTTTTCTTAAATGAAACACTTCTTCATGTCATTGGTGTGAGTAATTCAAATTAAAACCTGCCTCATGTGGGATCAGAACATAAATCCTATGTCCTGAGTTCTATTATAAATCTAATGTCATGAGTCCCTGGTATCTTCCTAAGGCCCTTACTGAAATGATGATATTTTCAAAGAAATTTTTGATACTTAGGAGTTGTCATAAAAGTTTGTAGAAAGAAACTCTTCAAGGATTTTCTTCCACTGGGCATGAGATCTCAGGAGAAAATCAATTAAAATATGTTATGGTTGATACTATCTTTTTGCCTCCCTTGAGTATAATTCTCTGTGCTTGGAAATAGTATCAACCTTTGCATTTGGGGCTAGAAACTGAGGTTTAATGATATGACTGTATGGTACCTCCATGAAAACATTCCATCTGAAAATAATCTCTAAAGTATATGAGGACGTTTTTCACTGATTTTATCTTTTTAATTAATGTTTAGGGAAATAATAATGATTTGTTATCATCATAGAAAATTGTTTCTTGTATGATCTGTTATTATTTCAGCAGTAATAGTTTCATGAAAGGGGTTGGAGATGACCATGTTGATTTTATTAACTTTGGCAATGAATAGAGATTACGGGAGTATAAACAAATAAATTCTGAAACTGGTTTATTTAAAATATATATTTGTAGAATGATATTTTATGAGTATAGGTGGAAAATCTTAGTAGCACTAAAAGCAAACAGGAGGAATGAACCCATATAATTATAGGGAATATACTTTATTTTATGTGGAAGTTATGGACAATCAATGGAAACTTCTAATCTAACCCATCTGGTACAAATACAGATGAAAATGCATTATATTACTGATTTTTATCTTACAATAGACACTTTTATGTGCATTGTGTAATGATAATTATATATGTATATTTATAAGGGCTTTGTTTATTGCTTGCTTTTAACTGATCTGACTAGTATGAAAAATATCACATTTCTTTGTCACTTCCATGGTATAACACAATTAAATATTGATTAATCAGTAATTCCAACTCAGAGACTGAGGGGAAGGGGAGTTTGTTATTCACAGGGTAGCTATCAGGCATTTTAACAAACCTTAATGTATTAAAATTGGTCAGAGCTTGGACCATGACAACCTCAATAAGCCAGTTTAAGACATGTATTTTTAATAAACCAATTAACCAAACAAGAAATGTTGAAAAAGCAGAAAGAACTTGTAGTCAATGGGAGCACATTGGGAAGAGGAATAAAGAGGTCCAGTGAGTCCATCTGTGCAATCCTAATATAAAAGTGAGGTTTAGCTATAAGGTAGAAGATTTGCCTAACTAAACAGTCTTGCCAAGTGTTGTATGAAAACTGAACCATTCCATTTTGGAGGGAAGCCCACTGAGACTCAGAAAATAAGCAATTCACAAGTAAAAGAAATTAAAAGTATTTATAATGTTTGAAAAGTCCCTTCCTTCTCTAAGTTATATAATATTAACAACAATGATTGACATAGGTAAGAGATTCAACACTATTTTTTATTGATTTTTATTGAGCTCTACATTTTTCTCTGCTCCCCTTCAATGCTACCCCCCCCCAAGATCCCCAGGCTCCCAATTTACCAGGAGGGCTTGTTTTTTTCTACTTCCCTTGTAGATTAGATCTATGTAAGTCTCTCTTAGTGTCCTTATTGTTGTCTAAGTTCTCTGGTATTGTGATTCATAGGCTGGTTTTCTTTTTCTTTTT
>NW_026068613.1:1431544-1473231 GCF_014885135.2 Alexandromys fortis
GGGAGGAGGTGAGGAGGTGAAAATTTGTAATAATAATAATAATAATAATAAGAAGAAGAAGAAGAAGAAGAAGAAGAAGAAGAGGAAGAAGAAACAAACCTTGATTGAGAATTGTTTTCTTAAATATTAGGCTACAGCAAGCCATTCCTGCATTTCTTGAAAAGTGATTGATGTAGGAATGCCCAGGCCATTATGGGTAGTGCAATCTATCTTTAGGCTGTTGGTGCAGGCTTCTATAAGAAAGTAACCTGAGCAACAACACAGAAAACTGTAGTCTTCCATGTCCCTGAATCAACTCCTGCCTCCAGTTCCTTCCCTGTTTGTGCTCTTGCCTTGATGGTTTTCAGTGACTAACTGTGATATGATATAATAAACTCAAGTTAATTTCCTCCCTTAAGTTGCTTTTGATCGTGGTGTTTCATCACAGCAATGGAAACCCTAAGACTGGAATCAAGATTTGACAGACACACAGTCAGAAAAGTCAGTTGGGTTCTCCCCATTCTAATGGTGGCATGAGTTACACAAGAATCTCGGTGTGTTTATTAGATATGGTTCAGAGGGAGGCATTATCGAGTCTCTATAGGAGCAACTGTTCTCTGGATCATGGTGAGTTGGGATTTTCTCTGACAATAGTCTCTGTCTATTGCAAGAAGAAACTTTTTGGTGAGAGTTGGGAGCTGCACTTATCTGTGGCTGTAAGAATATGTTTTAAAACACAGTTAGAAATTCTACTTCGGAGAGGATGAAACTGCATTGTTCTTTTAAATATGTGTGGGACAGTGTTGAAATATGAAGCGGCNGGCCCATGAACTCTAGCCCTTACAGGCTAATTCTCGCACCTGGACTAGCCCATTTCTAATGATGTGTGTAAGCACCCCAAGGTGCGCTTACCGGGAAGATTCTAGCCTACATCCATCCTGGGTTGGAGGAGCTTCATTGCGTGCATCTGCCTGGGAGAGCGGAGTATGGCGTCTCTGCTCTCGAGCTGTGGGCTCTTTCCAGGAGCCAAGCAGAGTCTGACCTCACTTCCTCTTCTGCCCAGCATCCTATTCTGTTTATTCCTCCCACCTATGTTCTAACCTATCAGGGCCAGCCAAGCAGTTTCTTTATTGCTCAGCCAATGAAATCAACAGATTGATATGACACTCCCACATCAGGACAGGTTAGACATGACATTCATTAGCTATGTACCATTCCCAAATAGTGACTCAAGGAACATCATTCATTTGAATTACAAGGTCATTAGCCAGAAATAAATCAAAAGAGTCATAGGTAGTCCCTGAGTTGTAAAACATTGCCTGGGAATAGTAGGACACACCTCTACCTGTATTCTTTTGCATTTTTCTCTCTTTTTAGTAATTCTCTTTGAGGCTATTTAGTATCCCCCCCTTTTTTTTTTTGGTTTTTCGAGACGGTTTCTCTGTGGTTTTGGAGCCTGTCCTGGAACTAGCTCTTGTAGACCAGGCTGGTCTCGAACTCACTGAGATCCTCCTGCCTCTGCCTCCCGAGTGCTGGGATTAAAGGCGTGTGCCACCACCGCCCGGCCTAGTATCCCTTTTTTGTGGTAGAATTCCGATATTTAAATATTCTATTGCCTATCATTTCTTAAATGTATAAAGGATAGTTCAAACATATTTTTCATAATATTCATACATTCAATAACATAATATTATCCAGTACCCTGAATATGTAAAAGCTGGATGTTATTTTGGGCCTATAGCTAGAAAATATAAATTGCATACACCACACACACAGACACACACATATATAACCCTTGCAAGAAGATCCAAGCAATAAAATGAGACATTCATGCCTACATAGGTTTTACATTAGTATAGACATATAATACATAGCATAAATGCACATATATGAGTGGATAAACATATATGGATAACTTTCTATAGTAAGAAAATTGGTTGTGAAGAGAAGACATGACTAGTACAGGAGAAAGCCTCCGACTTCTGAAGATTTGGTTTTATAGGTTGAGATAAACTGACCTGGTATTAGCATCCCCATGCTCTGGGATTTATGCTGATTACAAAGTCTACATTGTTTTGCATCTGTAATCAGATAGATGATTTCAGATGAGGTATAATTAGGTTTAAATGCTCATGATGCGTAAATCTGTTGCTATCACTTTGCACAGTATAAGAGGTTTTACAGATAAAACCTCTGGGCTTTTTTTTTTTTTGGTTTGTTTTTGTTGAGTATTTTAATTAATTATAAATTGCATTTAATGTGTTTGCTCACCTTTATTCCCTTACTCCATCTTCACCCAGATCTTTCTTCCTGTAGCATAAATTCTAATTGGTATTAACAATAAAAACACAGAGTCAGATATAGGTGTTAATGCTAAAGATCAGAGAAGCAGAGCGCCCAGCCACAAGAGTTCTTACCACTACCAATGCTTGGGCTGAAGGGGTGATCCTGTCTCTAGGAATGTCCAGACTGCATCTGAGTTCATCTCCTCATGCATTATATGCCTCTCTTTTACCAGCCATATCGTTTCCCATCTTTACCTTCCTGATTCTAGGGTTAAAGTTATGAGGCACCACCATCTGCCTCTTTTTCTCTTTGAGACTGGATAAATCTAGTGTAGACTAATGTGGCCTTGGAATCCTGCCTTCTGCCTTTACTTACTAAGTGCTGGCATTAAACGTGTGTGCCATCACAGCCTGACCTCTATGTCTAACTAGTGACTTAGCTCTGCACTCTGATATTCAGGTAAGCTTTATTTGTTAGATTATAAATAAAATATCACTACACTTCCACATTCTTTACTAACCCAACTTTGTGCCCTCATATAAAATAAAATAAAACACCAGTCCCATTTGTACTGCCTATATACTTTTAGGTGTGTGGCCATTCACTGGAGCACATGAGACATACCAGAGGTCACAGCCTTAAGGAAAGCTAATTCTCCCTCTCCCGGTAGCTATCAATAACCAACAGCTCCCGAGGCAGCTGTGGGACTCTGTGACCACCTGCCACCTTCATGCTGTGAATTTGTCTTGTTGAGCTTGTGCAGGTCTTGTCCTATTGTGTCTGACTATAGTCCTGCACCACTGCTGGCTCTTACGTTCCTCCCAACTGCACTTATGCAGCGAGACTGGCATGACAGGAGGAAGAACTTTTAAAGGCACGGAGACATAACTTGGTGTTGATATATGTAAAGAAACAGAATGATTAAACAGAACAGCTTTAATGTGTATGGAGACAGGAGTTCATGGAAAAGGAGAGAATATGGGGAAAGAACAACAAAGACTTTCTGAACAGAATTAATTTTAAAACTTCTACTGCAGAAAATCCATAAAATGTAAGCATATTCACATAGGATTGTTTTCTTAACACAGGATTTAAATCCCAGAGAAATCAGAAAGAAAGTAACAATGGCCAGTTATCTTAAATAGCACACAAAATAAAAAGTAAATGCCTAGAATCCAAGAATTGAGAATTTATCCTTGAAAGAGACTTAAAAAAAATCTCAGGGCGTGTTGAGAAGGTGAAAAATTTTCATGAGAAAATTTTTTCATTCAACTTCTTCAGGGCAAGCCTGACATCTTTATTTCTCAGGCTGTAGATCAATGGGTTCAGCATCGGAACAATAATAGTATAAAAGACAGATGACACTTTTCCTTGGTCCATGGAGCTGACTGATGATGGCTGTAAGTACATGAATGCAGCAGACCCAAAGAAGACAGCAACAGCTGACATGTGTGAGCTGCAGGTGCTGAAGGCTTTGGACCTCCCTTCTGTGGATTTAATCTTGAGGATGCTCACAATGATGAAGATGTAAGAACACAGGATACTCAGTGTAGGTAAAATGATATTAAAAGCACTAAGACATATAACTACTAATTCATTGATAAAAGTATCAGAGCAAGAGAGCTCCAAGAGTGGAAAAAGATCACAGAAGTAATGGTTTATTACATCAGCCTTACAGAAATGCACTCTTAGCATGCAGACTGTGTGAGTTGTGGCACCGATCAAACTAATACCATACACCCCAAATATCATCCAGAAACAGACTTTATAGGACATTGTAACATTGTAAAACAGTGGGTTGCATATGGCAACATAGCGGTCATAAGCCATTGCTGACAGCATGTGAGCCTCTGCAATTGCAAAAACAATAAAGAAGTAGAGCTGAGTCATGCATTCAGGGTAGGAGATGATGTTCTTTACTGTTACAAAGTTCACCAGCATTTTGGGGGTAATCACAGTAGACTGGCAGAGGTCAATTAAGGACAGACTGCTGAGCAAGAAGTACATGGGTGTGTGCAAGTGAGAACTGAATTGTATCAGGGTGATCATGCCCAGATTTCCCACCACTGTGGCCACATAGATTCCTAGAAAGAGGAGGAAGAGGGGCAGCTGGAACTCTGGTTTGTCTGTTAAACCAGCAAGAATGAATTCAGTCACTCTGGAAAGATTTGCTTGTAACATTTTCTTCTGGAAGTTCTATGTAGAAAGAAGGGACAATGAGGTAAGTATCTGTTATACTATATACTGAGGTGTGGAAGAGAATTCAAGTTTTCATTTGGCCAAGCATCTTTAATTTTCTGACAACTACTGTTACATGTTTGTCATTAAGTACCAACAAATGGCACTAGTAATTAAACAAATGGCACATCTGTTTTTGTTTGTGACTTCTGCCATGAAAACGGAGTACTCAGTCCATAGGTAACCAAGGAGAGATCTGATGCATTCAATGATAGAATCTACTAAGGACTTTTCATGACTCATTTGAAGTTCTCCCAATCACTACACAAAGAGAAAACTTTTTCTTGTTATAATAAGAGCAGCATCCACCCAAAGACAAAATACTAGCAGGCACATACACAACCCATCCCATATGTAATGGTGGTAATCTAAAGGTTTTCTCCATAAGGTTATGAACAGTGTAATTATTATTCTCTCTCTTTAACCAACATTATAGTTGAAGTTAACATTAAGGCAATCAGGTAGGAACACAAAATCAAAAGGCATCTGAATTGGAAAGTAAATAATAAAACTACCTTTACATGTATATGAATTTATTTTGTATATAGAAAATTCCAAGATTCTGTAAGAAGGAAGGACTGTGATTTATTTAAAAGGACATCATGGAAGTGGAATTTGAAATCATCAAGAAAATTCAGCAATCATAAAAATCCATTTAAAATATGAAAAAATATTAAAACACATTAGAAATAAAGACATATAAGACATTGCATTTGAAATTATCAACACTGTCAAAGAGACAAATCATTAAATACATGGAAAGACATCCCATCTTCATGAATCACAAGACTGAATACTGTGAAATGGCAGTAACTCCCAAACTAGTCTAAAAGCTCAGTGTAATCCTAATCAGATATTTTTATTATCAGTAATGACATAATGATTATAAATCTCCACAAAATAGAAGGGTCTGGGAATAATTAGAACAAACCTGAAGGAAAGAAAGGAATTTAAAATTTCAAGTTCCTCCCCCCCAATTGAAAATATACCACAACCATATAATATGCTCATAATATAGATATGTTGTTAGACATAAGGAAAGGGCAATCTGTAAAAAAATACATCTACAGATTATTAGAGTTATGTGTTTAATAATATTTTAGTGTAGAAATAATGGTTTCCCAATATATGGGCAATTAGATGAAGTTATAATTTAAATAGTTAATATGTACCTCTTCATATTATGAAAAAGTTAATTAAAAATAGATGGTATTTGTAAATATTTTATATAAAAATAGCATTTGAAAGAAAACTACAGTTCTAGAACTTCATGCCCATGAAATTGGTGATAGTTTCCTAGATAAGTTTCCACAGTTGGAGGCTACAGCAATAAATAAATAAATAAAATAATTAGTTGGGTGTAATTTAAAATAAAAATAATTTGTACCTTTAAGGACATCATATATAGGCAATCATACCCCACTGCATCTGTGACCACTGGAGCCTTAGCCCTGGCTACCCTTGAAAATGTGAATGTCTGGGTTCCCAGTTGGCCCATGGGGAGACATCCTGCACCTTACCTCCACCCACCAAGTCCCAGAGACCCCGGAGCAGCCTCCCCACACCTGTAACCATCCTGAATTGCTTCGGTGATACTGCGTCTGGATTCTTGGACCTGACTGTCCCTGGAGAGGTGAATGTCTGAATTCCTGGTTGAGAGTCCTTCTCTCTAGGCAAATCCCATGCCTCACCTTAACCTCCCAAATCCCAGAGACCCTAGAACAAAATCCCTACACCCAATAATAGTTCCCACTGGAACCTTGGCCGTGACTGTTCCTGGAGAGGAGACCCCAGAGCTATAGCAGTGACCATCGGAGGCACAGCCCACATGTTCCTGGAAGAAGCTACAGGCTTCACCCAAACCAATTGGAGGGAGAGGGATCTCCTGAAGCACAGGCCCTTCTTGCACTCATTGAGAGAAGAGATGGGTAGATGACAGTGTAATAATACATTTAGAATATAAAGAGCAATATGGCAACATCAGAAACTAGTGTTTCTACATCAACAAGACCTGAACATCACAGTGTAGGAGGTCCTTCTGTTTATGTGTGTTGCTTTCATTGGTTAATCAATTAAAAAAAACCTGCTTGACCTGATAGGGCAGAACTTAGTTAGGCGGAGAATACAGAACTGAATTCTGGGAGGAAGAAAGCAGAGTTAGAGAGCCGCCATGGAGACACCAGGTCAGACATTCTAAATCCTTCCTGGTAAGCCATGACCTCATGGTAAACACATAGAAATGTGTTAAATCAAAATGTGAGAGTTATCCAATAGGAGGCTAGAGCTAATGGCCAAGCAGTAACTTAATTAACACAGATTCTGTGTGGTTATTTTGGGTGTAAGCTAGCTGAAGGGCCAGGACAAACAAGTAGCCCTCTCCATCAACATCCCAACACAGATGAAACAGAAGAAAATGACCTTAAAAATAACATTATGAAGATAATAGAGATGTTTAGAGGAGAAAATGAAAAAATTCTCTTAATAATGAAGGAAAAGACAAACAAAACTTCTCAATAATTCAGCAAATTCCTTAAAGAAAGCCATAAAACAAAAACAAACAACAAACAACAACAACAACAAAAACAGGCAAAGGAAATGGTTCAAGACTTGAAAACTGAAATAGAGGCAATAGAGAAAATATGAACTGAGGGAATTCTGAAAAAGGAAAATCTGGGTAAACCATCAGAAACTACAGATGAAGGCATGACCAACAGAGTACAAGAGATGAAAGAAAGAATCTTATACACTGAAGATATGGTAGAGGAAACAGATTCATTGGTCAAAAAATTGTTAAATCAAACAAATTCTTAACACAAACATCCAGGAAATCTGCAACATATGAAAAGATCAAACCTAGGAATAGTACTGATAGAAGGAGAAGTCTTTTTCAAAGACTCAGAAAATTCAACAAAATCTGGAAGAAAACTTTCCCAACCTAAAGAAGAACATGACTATGAAAGTAAAAGAAGTTTTCAGAACTCCAAATATAATGGACTAAAATAAATGTACACTCACTACATAATAATCAAAACACTAAACATACAGAATAAAGTAAGAATATTAAGAGCTACAAAAAAAGGGGGTCAAGTAAAATACAAAGGCAGACCTACCAGAATTATACTCAACTTCTCAATGAAAACCAAAAGGTCCTGGATAGATGTTCTACAAACAATAAGATCAACTGATGCCAGCCCACACTAGTATACCTAGCAAAGCTTTCAATCAACACAGATGGAGAAAACAAGATATTCAATGACAAAACCAGATTTAAACAATACCAATTGCCAAATCCAGCCCTACAGAAAGAACTAGAAGGAAAACTCCAATCCAAGGAAGCTAACTGTACCTAACAAACACAGGCTATAGAACAATTCCACACCAGCAAAACCATAGAAGGAAAATGATGGGGAAGAGTCTTCTGTTTTGTGTTAATTTCATTGGTTAAATAAAAAGAATGCCTCAGCCCTTTAATAGGACAGAAAATTAGGCAGGCGGAGTAAACAGAACAGAATGCTGGGAGAAAGAAGCAGATTCAGTGAGTCGCCATGATTCTCCCACTCCAGATAGACGCAGGTTAAGATCTTTCCTGGTAAGCCACCTCGTGGGCTACACAGATTATTAGAAACGGGTTAGTTCAATATGTAAGAGCTAGCCAATAAGAGGCTGGACCTAATGGGCCAGGCAGTGTTTAAAAGAATACAGTTTCCATGTAATTATTTCAGGGCATAAGCTAGAGCTAGCTGGCAGCCGGGAACTGGGGCAGCAGGGAAGCGGCCCGCAGCTCCTCACAACAGGAAAACACACACATAGTACAACCACCATCAACAAAATCAAAAAATAGCAGGAAATAACAATCACTGGTCATAAATATCTCTTAATAGCAATGGTCTCGATTTGCTTGTAAAAAGACACAGGCTAACAGAATGGATACAAAAACAGGAACCATCTTTCTGCTGAATACAAGACAGATAGCTCAACTTCAAAGATAGACATTACTTCAGAGTAAAGTTTTGGGAAAAGATTTTCCAATAAAATGGACCTAAGAATCAAGCTGGTATAGCTATCCTAATATCTAACAAAATAGACTTCAAATTAAAATTAATTAAAAGAGATAAAGAAGGACATTTCATACTTATCACAGGAAAAATCCATCACAATGAAGTCTCAGTTATGAACATCTGTGCCCCAATACCAGGTGCACACATTTATAAAAGAAACATTACTAAACTTAAATAGCTCATCAAACCCGACACACTGATAGTGAGAAACTTCAATTAAAAACCCACTCTCACCAGTGGACAGGACTGCCAGACAGAAACTTAACAGAGAAGTAAAGGAACTAATAGATGTTTGGCTCAAATGGGTTAATAGACATCTATAGAACATTTCACTCAAATACAAAAAGAATATACCTTCTTCTCAGCACTGCATGGAAGCTTCTCTAAAATCGACCACATAGTTGGTAACAAAGCAAACCTTAACAGATAGAAAAAATTTGGAATTTTCCATGTATCTTATTGGATCACCATCCATGACTTTAAAAGATAGAATTCAACAGCAGCACTAATTGCAGAAAGTCCACAAACTAATTGAAATTGAACAATGATCAATCAAATCACCCCTAGATCAATAAAGGAAGAAAGAAAGAAATTAAAGACTTCCTAGAATTCAATAAAAAAAAAAAAGCACAACACGTCAAACTTATGGGACACTTTGAAAGCAGTCCTAAGAGGAAAGTTCATAGCAATAAATACCTACATAAAGAAAGTGAAGAAATCTCACACTAGTGACTTAACAGCATACCTGAAAATGGTAGAATGAAAAAGAAGGAGGAGTATGTTTGAGGACTAAAATCAATAAAACAGAAAAAAAATATAAAGAGCCAATGAGGCAAAGAGTTGATTCTTGGAGAAAATCAACAATCTAGGCAAATGTTTATCCAAACTAACCAAAGGGCAGAGTGAGAATATCCAAATTAACAAAATCAGAAGTGAAAGGGGGAATATAACAACAGATACTGAGAAAAACCAAAGGATCATCAAGTCATACTTCGAAACTTGTATTCCACAAAATTACAAAATTTAAAGGAAATGGACAATTTTCTAGATAGGTACTACATACCAAAATTAAATCAACAACATAAAAACAATTTAAATAGACTTATAGCCCCTAAGGAAATAGAAACTTTCATCAAAAGTCTCTCAACTAAAAAATGTCCAGGATCAGAGAGTTTCATCACAAAATTTTACCAGAATTTCAAAAAAGACCCCATAAATTATTCCACACAATAGAAACAGAAGGGAGGGACATTGTTACTCTGATTCACAAATCACAAAAAGATGCAACTGAGAAACAGAATTACAGACCAATATCCCCCTTAACTAGATGCAAAAATACTCAATAAAATACTAACAAACCCAATCCAGGAGGACATCAGAAAAATCAGCAACCATGACCATGTAAGCTTCATCCCAGAGATACAGGAATAGTTCAACACATGAAAATCTATCAATGTAATCCATCACATAAACAAACTGAAAGAAAAAAGTCACATGACTTTTCTTTAGATACTGAAAAAGCCTTTGCCACAATCCAAAATCTCATCATATAAAGGTCTTGGAGAGAGCAAGGATACAAGGAAAACACCTAGACAAAATACAGCAAGCCAACAACCAACATCAAATGAAATGGAGGAAAACTCAAAGTGACTTGACTAAGATCAGGAAAAAGACAGACTGTCCACTCTCTTCTTGTCTATGCAATATAGTTCTCAAAGATCTAGCTAGAGCAATAAGACAACAAAAATAGGTCAAGGGAATACAAATTGCAAAGAAAGAAGTCAAACTTTCACTATTTGCAGATAATCCAATTAAATATAAGTGACCTGAAAAATTCTACCAGAAAGCTCCTACAGATGATAAACACCTTCAGTAATGTGGCAGAGTATGAGATTTACTCAAAATCACCATTAGTCTTCCCATATACAAATGATAAAGGGGCTGAGAAAGAAATCAACAAACCATCACCATTCACAATAGCCACAAATAACATAAAAGTATCTTTGGATAACACTAACTAAAGAAATGAAAGACTTGTATGACAAGAACTTTAAGACTTCGAAGAAAGAAGTAGAAAAGGATATCAGAAAATGGAAAAATCTTGCATGCTGATGGATAGATAGGATCAACATAGTAAAAATGGCAATCTTACCAAAAGCAGTCTACAGATTCAACGTGCTCCCCATCAATATACTAGTACAATTCTTGACAGACCTTGACAGAACAATATTCAATTTCATATGGAAAACAAAAAACCCAGGATAACAAAAGCAATCCTGTACAATAGAGAAACTTCCAGAAGTATCACTGTCCCTGACTTCAAGTTCTACTATAGAGCTATAGTAATGAAAACAGCTTGGTACTGGCACAAGAGACAGGTGGTCCAATGTACTCAAATCAAAGATCCTGATATTGATCCACACACTGATGAACATCTATTTTTGACCAATATGCTAAAATTATATAAAGGAACTAAGAAAGCATCTTCAACAAATGGTACTGGTTAAACTGGATGTTGACATGTAGAAGAATATAAATAGATCCATATCTATCCACATACATGAAACTCAAGTCCAAATGGATCAAAGACCTCAACATAAATCCAGCCACACTAAACCTCATAGAAGAGAAAGTAAGAAGTAGCCGTGAATGCATTGGCACAGGAGACTACTCCCTGAATATAGCACCTGTAGCATAGACAATGAAATCAATAGTTAATAAATGGGGCCTTCTGAAACAGAGAATAAATGGGACCTTCTGAAACAAAGGACACAGTCAATATGACAAAATGGCGGCCTACTAATGGGAAAAATTCTTCACTATCCCCACATTTGATAGAGAACTGATGTCCAAAATTTTATAAAGATATCAAGAAACTATACAACAAAATGCCAAATAATCCAATTTAAAAATGGGGTACATATCTAAACAGAGAATTCTCAACAGAGGAATCTCAAATGCCTGTTTATCACTTATGGAATTGCTTAACATCATTTGCCATCAGGGAAATGCAAACCAAAATGACTCTAATATATCATCTTACATCTGTCAGAATGGCTCAGATCAAAATCATTAATGGCAGATTATGCTGGAGAGGATGTAGAGCAAGGGAAACACTTTTCTATTGCTGGTGGGAGTGAAAACTTGTATAGTCAATTTAGAAATCTCAAAAAGTAGGGAGACAATCTACCTGAAGAACTAAAAATTCCACTTTTGGGCATATACCCAAAGTATACACAAATATATTACTAGGACATTTGTTCAGTTACATTCATAGCAGCATTATTCATATTAGCCAGAACCTGGAAGCAACCTAAGTGTTCCTCACCCAAAAAAATGGATAAGGAAAATGTGGTACATTTGTACAATGGAGTACTAATCAGCAGCAAAAAGCAATGACATTTTGAAAGTTGTAGGCAAATGGATGGATATAGCAAAAAAAAATATTCTGAATAAGGTAACCTAGAACAGAAAGACAGAATATGTACTCACTCATGAATGAATATTATACATAAAGCAAAGAATAACCAACCCAGAGAAGTCAGGAAAAAAGGTGGAGTCTAAGAGAGACATACTTGGATCACCCTGGGAAGGGGAAATAGATAACATCTTCTGAGTAAAGTGGGAGTGTGGGGGAAGGGTGAGATGGTAGAAGGAGAATAGGGATAGCAGAGGTGGAGTGAGGAGAACATAAGGGATTGAGAATGTCAAATTTGGGGAAGGAGGGAAGGATGTTGACAGAAATCTAACCTGCTGATCCTGTAGCTGTTCAGTCCTAAAGTACTACGGAGAGGCTTATATTAATTATAAAATGTTTGGCCTATTTGTTCAGGCTTATTATTAAGTAGCTCTTACAATTTAAATTAAACCCATATTTCTTATGTATTTTAGCCACATGGCATGGTACCTTTTCTCAGTAAGGCATTCTCATCTTGCTTTTTCTGTCTTTGGCTGGTGACTGCATCTCTGTCTTTTCTTTTTCCAGAATTCTCCTAGTCTGGTCATCACACCTATACTTTCTGTCTGGTTATTGGCCAATAAGCTTTTTTTTTTTAAAGCAGTATAAGTGACAATTCTTTTCCGTGTACAAGGGCATTATCCCATAACAGAAGGACCAAGAGGGAGAGAAAGTAAAGAGATATCTTGAGAGAGGGAGACTTTATGGGTTAGCAAGAAATCTGGACTAGAGAAATTCCCAGGAATCCACAAGGATGATCCCAGTTAAGAACCTAAGCAATAGTGGAGATGGTGCCTTGCCTTTCCTCTGTAAGCACATTGATGAATACCATAATTGTCATCATAGAACTTTCATCCAGGAATGGATGGAAGAAGATGCAGAATTCCACAGCTAAGCACTGGGCTGAGCTCCTAGAGTCTAGTCATAGAGGGAAAGGTGATAATACGAGCAAAGTGGTAGAGACCATGAAGGGGACACCCACATAAACAGGTGATCCAATCTAGTGGGAGCTCACTGACACTGGACTGACAGCTAGGGGACCTGCATAGAAATGAGCTAGGCCTTCTGAATGTGGGTAACAGTTGTGTGTCTTGGGCATTTTGTAGAGCCACTGGCTGTGGAACCAATATTTATCCCTAGTGCATGAACCAGCATTTTGGAACCCATTCCTCATTTGGGGATACCTTACTCAGCCTAGATACATGGAGGAGGTTCATGATCCTGCCTCAAGTGATGTGACAGACTTTGTTGCTTCCCAAAGGAGGCCTCATCCTCTCTGAGGAATGGATAGGGAGTAGGGTGGGGAGAGAGAGGAGGAGGAGAAGAGGAAACTGGGGTTGATACACACACAAAAAGATTGTTTAAATAAAACAAAAATAAAGAAAACAACAGAAAAAAGTGACATCATGGATGAAAAATAGCATACTCAATGGTAAACACATCTCAAGTAATATATCCTGATTTGTTGATAGATGCAAAGAACTTATATATCTGAATGACTAAGAGAGCTAATAATCCAATCATAAAAAGCCTCATGATCTGAATAATAATCCTTCCAGTGGAAATAGACAAATCCACAATAAATACCTGAAAATACGTGTACCATGAATAATCATTAAGGACATTTTAATAAAAACAATAGAGACAAAATTTCACATTGACTGGAAGGGATAAGGTAAAAATGGTTGGTGTTTCTAGAGGTGTGAGTAATCACAACCTCATTATTGATAGTGAGGTTATAAAATTGCTAGCAGTTTCAGAAAACAAATTAAGAATCCTTCAAAATGTAAACCATAGAATTATCTAATGAGAGCCTTTGGATTCCAGCCCCAAATCTCTCTACAGGGTTCAGAATCAGATGCTACAAGAAGCAATAAGGATTCTTGTTTCTCTGGCTCTCTGAGGGTGAATAAATAAATTCACATGTCCTTTTCCAAACAAGTCTCTTTTTTCTTCTGTTCCTAATATAATTGTACTATCCTACTTCTTATTCTTCTAATTTCATCTAGCTTCTTCTCTCCTAGCCTAATATCTCTCTTTCTCTTAGGAGCCTTGAAACAATACAGAAATTGCAATAATTACCTCTCACTTGTCAAAAGCATATTCCTATGGTAAGTGATACGGAGTTGAGTCATTGCCATGGCAACACAAGGTTCCAATGTGACAGGAGTAAGATTGTGAGCAGATGGATGGGCACACTGCCCAGCGATAAACTTTGAGATGTAGGTCTATTGTTAACAGACTAGAACACAAAAATGGGCACACTTTTCTTAGGATGCTTTGTGTAGTAACCTTGGCTGTATATCTATGGCTCTGACCTTGTGAATAACTGTAAAGTTTTAAATTTATGATCTGTTTACAATAAGCCTTTATTCTAACTTTAACTTTCTCTGAAATGATCTAATTGTATTCAGTTAGTCTGAACAAAAGAACAAGGAAAGCTTTTAAGTACCTAGAGTCCTCGTGGGACAAATAGATCTAGTGATAAAGCATTTCCTACCATATATATGTATATATATATATATATATATATATATATATATATATTACAGCCAAATGAAAAGTCCTCTTCCTGACCACCCACAGATACACGTGTCTATAAGACTGACATATGTTTATATATGAGGTTATATAAACACATCACGTGAGGTTACACACTATAATGCAGGTACTGGAGAGATGCCAAGCTGCTTTAGCAACTGTAAGCAACTGTTTCCAGAGTCAAAAAAGAGACCTCTTATATCAATTGTTTCAGCATCAATTTTTATACTCTCTGTATTTATTTAATTTTAAATTATTTCTTTATTTTTTTGAGATTATAATAGATTTATGTTATATACTGCTTTTCATTCTTCCCTCTAAATCTTCCCCCGTTCTCTTTAAAAAATATTGGCTTCTCTTTCTAATCATATGTGTGTATATACATATATTATTTTTCAATTAATATAGTAGATGAACATGTTATAGTAAAATATCAAAATGTAAGGAGAACTTTTTCTTTAATCTTTGAGTGTATAATACCATGTGTTATATACAGGTACTATATTATATACAGCACTGTATTGCTCAATTCATCTGTCATTACTAAGGATTTACACCCCTAAACAAGTCCACCTTTTCTCTTTCAGTTTTTGTTCTCTGGCAATAATCATCATATTATCTATTTTATGTGTCTGACCATTATACTTATATAAATAGAACCACTTAGTAATCCTTTATTTTGTGACTGGCTTATCTCACACATCAAAGTGCTTCTAGGTTCATACATACTTTTTAAAACTAAAAGGAACCCAGTGAGGGCTTAGAATCACTGTGAATCTGGTAGAGAAAATCAAGAAGTTTGGCTTCATTATTATTATTTGAACTATTATAAAATTAATTTTTAGGACAGCACACAAAACTGTGTTCAGTCACTGCATCTAAAAACATGTACTTTATCTTTTTCTGTTCTTATTTGTTCTCCTTCCACATTTAGTCACAATGGTATTTTGATAGTTTTTGCTAAACCTATTGAATTTATCTTGTACAAATGCTAATAATACCTCATATATAAAAATAAAAACATTAATCTATAGTTATGCAAACTTAGGGAAAATGTAAGACTATTCAGAGATTGAATAAACTTGACTAGATATTTCAAGACCTGATATTTAATTGAAAAATATCTAGCCTGGTGATAGTGGCACATGCCTTTAATCTCAGCACTTGGAAGCAGAGACAGGCAGATCTCTGTGAGTTAGCGGTCATCCTGGTATATGAGCTAGTTCCAAGACAAAATAAGAAGATAATGATCAAACAATATTATTTGATTGTGAATGGGGACTGACAAAGTTTTGATAATACTAAGAATTATCAAATATGTATAAATTTCCTACTCATTAAAATGTTATAACCTCTAAAAAGAGAGGAAGGCAGTTAGTGGAGTGGCTAGAATGACTGAGCAGGGCTACAGGAGTACAGCTGTTATGGTGTTTAGTCTAGAAAAGGGACAGTGAAGAATTTTTCAAGAGAAATGTAAATTTGGAAGGAGGATAAGAAGAAATGAGGTGTATTCATAAAATATTAACTAGATTAAAACATCAAAACATACTAAAATTTTCAAATGATTTATAAAAGAAGCAATAAAAAATGAGGAAAATAATAGGAACTCCTCATGAATAGACACAGGCAAATTGTTTACTGTAAGTGTTGCAGTTTATGAAAGGGTTTGCACACTGAAGTTAGTTGTGAAACCTGGAGAACTGTTTGAAAGTAACTTACCCATAGTATTTAGATGATATAACAAAAATAAGAGTTTTGGGGTTTCTTTTCTATGTCATCTTATAGCTATATCAACTGAAATATACTGTGTAATCTTAAAGTGTCAATCAAGCATGAAAAATGTCTGGGAGCAAACTTGGTTCCAAGCACATTTTGGCTAGAATTTGAAAGTTTCAATAATTTCTGAAATGTAGAGCTCATGGTGGTTGTCTCACATTCTGAGGTTGAGAGATTACAGGACAAATGGATGCTAGTTGCTCACCTTTCTACTTGGAGACTTCCATCCCAGTGACATAGAGACCAAGTTTTCTTAAATGGAACACCGCTTCAAGTTATTGGTGTAATTCAAAATAAAATCTGACTCATTGTTATTTGTGGGTTAAGAACATAATTTTATATTCTGAGTAGTTCACAGTCTTATTATAAATCCAGGGTCGCAAGTACCTGGTATCTTCCCAAGGCACTTACCGAAATGATGTTAATTTCACAGAGATTTTTGATATATAAGAGGTGCCATTAAAGTTTGTAGAAGGAAATGATTCAAGGATTTTCTTCCATTGGGGATAAGATACTTAGGGGAAACTCAATTAAAATTTTCTGTATGATGCTCTGGTTGATACTTTCTTTGTGCCTCCCATGAGTACAATTCTCTGTGTTTGGAAATAGTATCCACCATTGCATTTGGGGCTAGAAACTGAGGTCTAATGACATGATTATAGGGTGCTTCCGTGACAATGTCCCTTCTGAAAATTGTCTTTAAAATATATGCAGTCAATTCTCACTGCTTTTTTATCTGTTTAATTAATGTCTGGGGAAATAACAGTGATTTGTAATCATCATCAAAATTTGTTTCTTATAGGATTCATTATTATTTCAGGGGTAATATTATTTCAAAGGTGTGTAGCTACACGGAAGGGGAGAGCGATGAGCATGTTTGATTTAGGAACTTCCATTACGAGTAGAGATACCAAGAGAGTATGAACAATAAATATTGCAACTGGTTTAATTAGTATATTTATTGATAGGATGATTTTTCCATTAGGTTACAGATGGAAAATTCTAGTAGCACTAGAAGCAAAGAGGGAGAATGGATGCATAAAATTATAGGGAATGGACAATGGTGGCTGCTTTTTATTTTATGTGGAAGTTGCAGACAATCGATGGAAACTTCAAAATTAACCCATGTGATACTAATCCAGAGTAGAATGCATTATATTAGTAATTTTTAGTTTACAACAGATACATGGATGTGAATTGTAGAGAGGTAATTATATATGTATATCTATGGGGGTTAGTTTAAACACATAACTACTTGTGTTTATACTAGTTTGTTCAAAGAATAAGAATCAAGGACACCAGTATAGCTATGAGCACTATAGTTTCCATGCATGAATCTGTATTTATAATACTCTTATTCAACAAATATATCTAGAGTGGACAGAACAAATGGTCAATATTATTTCTGGGAAAGAATATTAGAAAATGTTTAGTACCAGAAAACAATGTAATGTTAAATTTCTTGGAGTATCTGAAAGGGAAACATACATGGAGGATTTGCAATCCTCACATCTGAAACAAATTAAGTAAAAAGTAAATAGAGTTTACAGAAGAATATAAATGAAAATAGAAATTAATATATGTGTGTTCAGAGTTATTTAAATAAGTGATTTAACTAATAAATAGATTTAAGAGTTAAATTTATAATATACAAGAATTCCAAGATAATAAATTAAGGGCTCTACTTTCAGATAAATGGAGCACAATCTCCAGTTCCTTAAGAGTGAGTTGCACGTGATGCTCAGGCCCAAGACAGTTTCTTTATTAACCAATTGTATTCACAGCCTACAGAGGGGAATCACACATCAGGGGCTCAAAAATGAAACAAAACAAAAAACATAAAAAGAGTGATCAGAGGAAAATAAGCAAGAAGGGATCATGTACATTGCCTTTGCATTTAAGACTCTGGTTGCTGTGGGACAATTATCTTTTATTTTGTCACTAGTATTATTTTGATAATACAAATTGGCCAGTAGCCAGGCAGGAAGTATAGGTGGGACAACCAGACAGGATGTAGAGGTGGAGCAACCAGACACGAAAATTCAGGGAAGAGAAAAAGTCAGTCTGCAGTAGTCACCCAGACACAGAGGAAGCCAGACATAGAGCAAGACTGCCTCACCGAGAAAAGTACCAAGCCTAATACACACAAGCATTATGGGCTAATATAAGTTATAAGAGTTAATAAGTAGCCTGAGATAGTAGGCCAATCAGTTTATAATTAATGTAGACCTCTGTGTGTTTCTTTGGGACTGAATGGCTGCAGGACCAGATGGGACAGAAACCTCAGTCAACATCTGATGGTTTATATGAACTTGTATTTCAGCGCTCCCATCTATGTTTTTTAAGTGATCTGAATAATACTTGAAAGGTATGACACATCTCCAGTACTTCCAAGGTATCGCACAGAATTAAATACTGATTTATTGATATTCTTGGCTCAGACATTGAGGGTAAGGAAAGTTTGTTATTCACAGGATGGCTATCAAGCATTTTAACCAATGTTACTTTATTAAAATTGGTCAGAACCTGGATCATGACAACCTCAATGAGAAACATTCAGATGTTTATCTTTAATAAGCCAATAAAACAAACAAATGGTGAAAAAAGCAGAAAAGGACATCTAATCAATGTGAACCCATTGGGATGAGGAATAAAGACATCTACTGTGTCTATCTTTGGGGCCCTAATATGAAGGCTAGGTTTTAATATAAGGTAAGAGATTTCTATAACTAAAAAGTCCTGGTTATGTTTCAAAATGAGGTAAGAGATTGGAGTAATTAAACAGTACTGCCAAGAATATGTCTAACATTTTACTACAAATTGAATCATTTTATTTTGAAGGGAGGCTCACTGAGACTCACATAATCAACATAGTTGGTGTGCAGACAGGAATCAACAGACCCAAGGGTAATTTGTTGCAGTGACCCTGCAGTGAAGAGATATTGAGACATGCAACCAAGGCTTATCTGTGTGAAACAGGAATGTCTGAGAAGGCAGTCATTATATGGCCCCCTTTGCCTGTCTGAGGTAGGATTGTGTGCCCCTTCCCTGTGGGTTGTCTATATGTCACCTGAAATGGGTGACAGCACGTGAAAGCAAAGCCAAGAATTTGTGAGTGAACTGTATTTGGGTGGAATCCTAGGAAAGACATCACTTTCTACTTGGATTTGGTGGTGTCACTCCTTAATGAGTGAGACTCACTCAGTGAATGCAGTCCTGTCCTCTGACATATTTCTATCCTTTAAAGTGATATGTTGGGGACCGGATCATAAATAGGCTTGCAGTGCCTACTGCATGGTTTCTGTGGTAGGAGATGGATGTGTCCTCTCACCGCTACTCTTTAATATGTTCTTGGAACTAATAATAGCAAACAGCCCTGGAGGATGAGGAGGTAGCCGTACAGATACGTGGTGGTGAGTGAATTGACAACTTGCGTTTTGACAATGGTACAGCACTACTTGCTAAAGTCCAAATGGATGCAGGCCATGGTAAATAGAGTGGTGGAAGTCAGTGAAAACCTTGGTATGAAAGTAAACATCGAAGAGACTGAGATACAACACCTGGGAAGAGCACACAAGTATTTTAACATAGTAATAAAGAATCAGAAACTTAAACAAACAGTCACGTTTGTCTATTTGGGAGGTAACTTCAGTTCAAAGGCGGGAACTATTTCAGACATCAAGAGGCCGACACGGATGTGAGGACTGCTTTCCAGGGACTCAGAAAGGTTTGGTCAGCAAGAGACATAACAGCAACAACAAAAAAATTACAAGTATATAAGACACTTGTCTTGAGCTGCCTTCTTTACAACTCTGAAACCGGAACAAAGAAACACTCCTCAAAACAGCATCTGAATATGTTTGAACTGACATGTCTCAGGATGATTTTAGGTTTCACATAAAGAGATAGATAGCCTATGCAATGGTGACATTCAGAAGCATCTCCATCTTCAGAATGAAGTAAACTACAGGATACAGCAACAGTGCCTGAGATACTTCAGTTGTGTTGAGAGAATGAATGATGGTAGATATCCAAAGATAGCACTGTTTGGAGGCGTGCACAAGACGAGGTGAAGAGGAAGGCCCCCAAAATACTGGATAGCCAGCAAAAAGGAAGACTGTGGAACCCTTGGGCATGACAATAACACAAGCATCTAAGACTGCCCAGGATAGGAACAACTGGAGAACCACCATAAACAGGCTGACCATGCATGCTTAAGCATTGCCGGGTCATAAAGGCTGATGATGGCTGAGGTGTCCTATGCAGCTAGGACTTAGCCAGACTAGGAACAAACAAGAAATTGTCATGGCTAGTTTTATGTCATTCTGACACTAGTTAGTTTGATCTGAGAAGTAAAAACTTTAACTGAGAAAAAGGAGACCATAAAAATCAGGCTACAAGCAAGCCTGAAGGCCATTTTCTTGATAAGTGATTGGTATAGGAATGCTTAGTTCATTGTGGATGGTGCTCTCAATCCCCAGGCTAGTGGTGCTTGGTTCTATGAGAAAGTAACCTGAGCAAACCTGAGGAACAAGCCATTAATCTGCAGTCTTCCATGTCCCTGAATCAGCTCCTGCCTCCAGTTTCTTCCCTTTTGAATTCTTGCCTTGATGGTTTTCAGTGATGAACTGTGATATGGATATATACGTGAAATAAACTCAAGTTTATTTCCTCCCCAAAGTTGCTTTTGATCATGGTGTTTTATCAAAGCAATGGGAACATGAAGACAGGCATGAAGAAATGTCAGACACACAGACACACACTCAGAAAAGTCAGCTGCGCGCTCACCATTCTAATATATTGGCATGAGCTACACAAGAGTCTCAGTGTGTTTATAAGATATGGTTCAGAGGGAGGCATTGTCTAGTCTCTGTAGGAGCAATTGCTCTCTGGATTGTGATGAGCTGGGGTTTTCTCTAACAGTCTTTGTATTAAGGAGAAGCTTTTTGATGAAAGTTGGGAGGTGCATTTATCTATGCCTATAAGGATATGTTTTAGAATGAAGTGTGGAATGTTACCTTGCTGAGGATGAAACTTCATTGTGCTTTAAATCTCTATGGGACATTGTAGACATGAAATTCATTCACTATGTTCTGTTCTCAAATATTGGCTCATTTATACATCATTCATCTGAGTCACATGGCCATTAGGCAGAAATAAATAGAAAGACACAGAGGCAGTCCCTTAGTTGAGAATCATTGCCTGGGAATAATAGACTACAACTCTGCCTATATTCTTGATGCATTTTTTCTCTTTGCAGTAGTTCTCCTGGATTGTATTTAATATCTCTTGTTTGTGGCAGAATTCTAATATTTAAATATTGTATTGCCTTCAGTTATCAAAATTATCAAGGATAATTCAAACATGTATTTTCTTATAATACTTATATATTAAATGCATGAATAAATATTTGGTAACAAAATGCATAGTTTAGCTTATTCAGTACCCATGAATATAAAGAAAAGCTGGATTCTATTTTGTGCCTCTAGCAAGAAAATTCAAATTACATATACATAAACCTTGCAAACAGATCCAAGCAATAAAATGAAACATTCATATTTACACAGGTTTTACATTAGCATACACTCATATCACATAGCATATATGTACATATAAGGCTCGGTAAACATATGTGGGTAACTTTGTATAATAAAAAGAAATCAGTTGTTAAAAAAAGACATGAAAAAGTCTTCAAACTATGAAGATGAGATAAACTGACAAGACTTTGATATATCTATGGTCTGAGTTTTAAGTTGATCACAAAGCTGGCAATGTTTTGCATCTGTAATAAGACAAATGTTGCAGGTTCCATATATTCATGTTCAAATACTCATGATTGGTAAAGCTGTTGCTATGACTCTGTGCACCATATATCAGGTAGGACAATTAAAACATTATGTTAGTTAGAAGTGTCTGGCTCCTTTGTTTCTTTTTGTTAAAGTATTTTTATTAATTATTTCAAAAGTGCATAACATGTTTTGATCAACTTCATTGCCTTACTCAATCTTCTCCCAGATCTTTCTTCCCATTCTTTACTCACCCAACTTTGTGTCCTCATTAAAAAACAAAACAAAACCCCAAGCCCCATTTGTACTGTCTACATAGTTTTAGAGATGTGACCATTCATGGAAACATGTTAGACAAACCAGGGACCGCCTTAAGGAAAGCTAATTCTCCCTCTCCCAGAAGCTATCAATAACCAATAGTTCCTGAGGCAGTCGTGGTTTCTGTGACCATATGTTCCCTTCATGTTGAGAATTTGTCCTGCTTGAGCTTGTGCAGGTCTTGTGCGTGATGTCACAAGTGCTGTGAGTTCATGTGCACAGCTGTCCTATTGTGTCTGGCAAATACTATAGTCCTCCAGCAATGCTGACACTTATGTTTCTTCCATCTGCTCTATGTAGTGTTTCTCAGGGAAAGGTAGGCAGGAGGAACCTTTCAAGCTACAGAAGACAGAACTTGGTGATGATATATAAAAAGGAAGAAATAGAATAATGGAACATAATTACTTTAATGTGTTGGGAAATGGGAGAACAAGGAAAAGGAGGGAATATGAGGAGAGATAACACAAAGACTTTCTGAAATGAATCATTTAAAAAACCTCTACTGCAGAAGATCCCTAAAGTGTAAGCATATACACATAAGCTTATTTTCTTAACACAACTTGTTTCCAAGATTTAAATCCCAGAGAAATCAGAAAAAAAAATTAACAGTGGCTTGTTATCTGAAATAGGACACAAAATAAAAAAGAAATAACTGGCTTACAAGAATTGAGAAGCTGTCCTTGAAAGAAATGAGAAAATGCAGGACATTTTGAGAAGGAAAATTTTTTTCATGAGAATTTTTTTTCATATAACTTCTTTAGAGCAAGTTTGACATCTTTATTTCTCAGGCTGTAGATCAATGGGTTCAGCATGGGAACAACAATAGTATAAAATACAGAAGACACTTTCCCTTGGTCCATGGAGCTGACTGATGATGGCTGTAAGTACATGAATGCAGCAGATCCAAAGAAGACAGCAACGGCTGACACGTGTGAGCTGCAGGTGCTGAAGGCTTTGGACCTGCCTTCGGTGGATTTAATCCTGAGGATGCTGGCAATAATGAAGATGTAAGAGCTCAGGATACTCAGTGTAGGGAAAAGGATATTAAAAGCACTAAAACACAGAACTACAACTTCATTGATAAAAATGCTGGAGCAAGAGAGCTCCAAGAGTGGAAAAAGATCACAGAAGTAATGGTTTATTACATCAGCCTTACAAAAATGCACTCTTAGCATGCAGACTGTGTGAGCAGTGGCACCGATCAAACCCATTGCATACACCCCAAATATCATCCAGAAACAGACTTGATAGGACATCATAGCATTGTAAAGCAATGGGTTACAGATGGCAACATAACGGTCATAAGCCATTGCAGCCAACATATGACATTCTGATATAACAAAAATGAGAAAGAAATAAAGTTGAGTCATGCATTCAGGGTAGGAGATGATGTTCTTCACTGTTACAAAGTTGACCAGCATTTTGGGGGTAATCACAGTGGAATGACAGAGGTCAATGAAGGACAGACTGCAGAGGAAGAAGTACATGGGGGTGTGGAGGTGGGAGCTGAGCAGGATCAGAGTGATCATGCCCAGGTTCCCCACCATCGTTACTGCATAGATTCCAAGGAAGAGGAAGAAGAGAGACAGCTGTAGTTCTGGTGCATCTGTCAATCCAGCAAGGATGAACACAGTGACTGTGGAGTGGTTTCCAGTTCTCATTTCTTTTGGAGATTCTCTGTAGGAAAGGAAAAAAAAAGTTAAGATAAGCAATACCTGTCCTATTGCATAATAAGGTGAGAAACCGAGTTCAAACTTTTTCAGACATGTATCTCCAAATTTCTTGGCTACTCTCTTATTAGTCTAGGTATTAGAGGTTCAAAAGTATAATACTCAGAAATAAATAAATATAAAATATACCAATCACTGTTCATGATCTACATTAGTACCTATTCTGTGAACAACCAAAGAGAGATCTGATGGTTTGAGTGGAGTTTTCTAAGAACTTTTCAAGCCTAATTTAAAATTCTCACAAGCTATGTACAGAGAGAATGCTTTCCCATGTTACAATCATAGCAACTCACAAACACATTAGTAATAATTATACACTGGATTTCAATGGCTCAAAGACTTTTCATGAGTAGCAAACAACATAACCTGTATACTATACACACTTATTTTACATTGCAACAGAGGGTCAAGTTATGGCAACCAGGCAAAAAAAAATGAAAGAAAAGTCATCTTAGTTGAACAGTCAGTAGGGAATCAAATCACCTTTATATGTAAATGAACTTATATTTTATACAATTTTAAAAAAATCTCTGAGAAAGAATTACTGAAAATAATTTCTGGTTTTCAAAAAGTGGGACCCAAGATCAATGGAAAAACTAACCAGCCACTGTGGAAATCACTGTAGAGAAATGGGAAATAATAGAGCAAAAAAGATTAAGCAGGAGTGGGAATGGAAGGGCAGGATGGAGGAGGGAACTAAAAAGGAATGAAAGACTAGGAGTAAAGGCTTTTTAAAAAGTCATATAGAAACCTACTACTGGAGAAGCCCTCTAAAATGTATACATATACACATGTAAGAGTAATCTAGGTGGAGTTACCATATATTGAAAAGTAGCACGTACTGGCCTGGAAGATTTGTCCCTAACAGTTAGTTTGCACTGTGTTAGAAAGACCTACAGACATTTCTGGGGAACGAGAGTAATCACTAATCTTAATCAGCTTTGAATCTTGCAAGGAACAATAATGATTGGTCTGGTGTAGAGGGCAAAAGGCCTTGTGCATGCAGGTAAGCACTGGAGAAGGCAGGAAAGTTAAACACACAGCATATCTCCTCAATGGAGTGGAGAGGCATAGCTGATCTTTCTGGAATGCTAGGAAAGATGTAGTTTTAACAACCTGGTGACCCTTTGTTGACTGATGAGACAGGATCTGCCTGTATCTCCCAGACTTTTCATTTTTACCCATCCATGACCTTTTCCTCTAAATTCTGAGCATTGTTTTTACCCCATAAAACCCATTCTTATTAGTGAGGTCCCTTGTGCTTTACAACAGCCTAGGTGACTTCTATGCTATTTTAGGGCCAGGCCAATCCTGATAACCACAGGCTTTATTTTTATCCCAGTCAAGCTTCTTAGACCCAAATCTTGAGCACTATCTTTGAGTATCAGCAGTGCCCATTCTTATGAAACAAGCCAGATATACTTTGTAAGGAATCTCAATGTAAATTAGTCTTAAATTTTTGTGTACTTGATATTGAATTAATGGTTATCTGAATACTTTTTTTTAAATGTGCCATGCTTAAATATGGCTAAAGTAATATGATCTTGGCCAGACTCTTGAAGTCTTGGTCCAGCACCAGTTTCAGTAAAATTGGACTGAGCTGAGTTTAATTCTTGTATTTTCATGGTTCGTTTTCCCCTGCCTGTTGTAAAACCTGATTGGAATCACCACAGTCTGGCAACATAAGCTCACTGGTGTAATAATGACACAAATGTTATGAGAACAATAAATTGGATTTGAGGATTGACTGCTCTGCAAGAAAGAAACCATAACCAATATAGGAACCAGGAATCTGTGGCCAGACAAGTCATTGTCCCTAAGGGATAATCTTCTACTGTTGTTCCGCAAAATTGACATAGTAATAAATTGACTCGTAATGGCTTATCTTTGTAGCCATGCATTTGTTCATCTCTTAATCCTTATACGTGCTTCTTTTTACATTCAATGGCAAGTTGCACAGTGATCCACAACTGAATAATAAATAGAGAATGAGATAAGCTTGCCTACATCTAAGTGGGATGTGTACCTCATACTCTTCTTTCAAATGCTCAAGGATCATTGTGAAAATGGGACCGATAAACCTCTATAAATTACACACTAAAAGTATTTCTCTGTACAACTGGATAGTGCTAATGTGAACTCACAGTGGTTGTGATGGGGTGTACAGGGCCTGTACATAATCAAACCAGATTAAAAAAAAAAGCATGGAGGAGGGAGTTGGCTAGGAATTCTCACCCCTAGGTGAGGAGCTATTGGCAATTTACTGCTGATAGTGAAAGGAGAGTCAGTTTTGTTTTTTTAAAAGTGATATAGCTCCTGAGAGGGTGTCCATATGCAGCAGATGGTCCTTTATCCAGGAACATGGTGACAGCAGTATGTGAACTCAAAAGTATTTTAAAAGATCACATGATTATCTATGAAAACATACATATGAGTAACAACATTAAGACTGAGGAGGCTATATTTTGTAATATATAGGTATGTACATATATGTATACAATGATAGTTAAAATATAAAGGTTATGAATTTCAAGTAGAGTATGGGACATATTTTGTAATATATAGGTATGTACATATATGTATACAATGATAGTTAAAATATAAAGGCTATAAATTTCAAGGAGAGTATGGGAGGTTCTGGATGAAAGAAAGAGAAGAAGAGAATCACAATGTTGTAATTATATTATAATTAAAAAAATTAAAAAATTGAATAAAATCAAGACAAAACCAAGAATCTCAGTGGTAGAGTATTTGCCTGTTATGTTCAAGGACCTATACTTGATTATTACTACTAAAAATAAGTAAATTAAAATAAATTTTTAATGTAATAGAATAAATGAAGAGTTGATGATCCAAAATGTGCAGAACATATAACATATGACACAATTTTCACATTCACTGCCCCTTCCTCCCTCCTCTCTTCTCCTCCAGACAACCTCTGCTGCATAACAGTTGTCCTAACACCCCTTGGATTCATTTTAGAGAATACTGGAGCATCAGAAATCATAGGAATGGTTTAAGGTGAGAATGTTAGTTTGCTAATGGTATTGCTGAAGTGTGATTAATATGCAATGGACTATATGTATTTAATCAAATACAGTTTGATCAATTTTCACACACACACACACACACACACACACACCAATGATGTTGTAAACATAATCAGAGAAATCAATACATCTTTCACTAATCAACATTTTCTTTTATCACATTGTGATTCTTGATTGATTGTTTCATCAAGATGATTATTATTGTGTGTACTGTATTTTGAGTGTACAATTCCATATTGCTTATAGGTAACCCAATTAACATTAGTAAAGACTTAAAAATGTTGAATATATCCAAACTGTCTCTTGAAATTTCTGTCCTCTCATAATCATTACTATGTTTTCTGCTTCAGTGAATTAGACTTACCCTATATACGCAGAAGCATTCAGTACTTTTCCTTTAGTGACTGGCTTATTCCACTTAGCATGGTATCTTTCAGATTTATTCATGTGTTTGGAAGCTGGAATATGAGTCACACTAAAACAACAATTTTCATGTGAAAAATGGATTTGAAAAATTCTAAAATATACTAGTAATTCAAAGTGATTTATTAGAAGAAATGCTGTATCTAAGCAAAGTGATAGTAATATACAATGAACAGCACCTGATGACTTATGTTTAGTTTCTGAGTATATTTTGTGATAGGGCTTATAAATTCTAATTATGCACTATAATCCAAGAATATTTGGAAGTATCCTACACTTAGTATTATATAACTAGTAAAACAATTAAGATTGTGTTTATCATGCTATTTTTTCAGAAAAGTACTGTAGTTTTTGAGATTCATTTTGTATTAATATCACAATCTCTCACCAGTAAGCACACCTGTAAGAAGCACTAGCTTTAATGCATGAGAAATATTTTAAATTGCCATTTATAAAATTACTATCATGTCTTGAGAAAAGGGTTCATGGAGATCCTCCAACATTCTGGTCATGGAACATGCTAGAGCACATGAAACTCACATACTCACTTTCTCTCTACTTGGAAACCAGATGAGCTTTAGAACAAAAGGATCCCGTCAGTGAAATGGCGCTTGAGGCTGGTGGTGCTGGAAGTCCACAGTAAAATCCTCCAGCTCTTTTTTACTTATGAGATGACAATGAAAATTCATATTCTGAGTAGTTTTTATGAACATGAAAAATCCATTGCTGTGATTCTCCTCACAGCTTACTAAGGTCTTAGAAATCTTTTACAAAGATTTTAAAGTATAAGAGCTGTCATCAAGTATGTTGAAGGAAGTCCTTCTAGATTCCCTCTCCTTAGGGATGAGCTATTAGATACTTGCAATTAGGGTTTCCTTTGTATTTTACTCTTCTCCCTTGGGTTCAATTCTCTGTGTTTTCAAATTGTAGAAACCATTATATTAAGGGCTAGAAACTAAGATCCAGCAGGCGTTGTTGTAAAAATCTTTTTATTAGCTTTATTTATTTGTCCATTCATTCACTCATTCATTCATTCATTCATTCATTCATTCAGTGTGTATGTGTGTGTGTGTGTGTGTGTGTGTGTGTAGGCGTGATACAATATACATATAAACGTCAGAGCACCATTTGTGGCAGGCTGTATTTTCCTTACAACATGAAGTTCCTGGGGTCAAATAGCCTCAACAGCAGGCAATTTTAACCACTGAACAATCTCTCTGGTGTGTTAGAAATCTTTATGACAGTCCTTCTCAATTGAAAACAAACCAAAAAATGTGAGGTCATGATGTCAATATTTTCCTGCTATTTTAAGGCTTTTATAAACAAATAATAATTTGCAATTGTTATTATGGTTTATTTTTATGTTATATTACCATTTTAAAGACAACTTGATATTTAATATTAATAAAGGAGATGAGGACAAACAGGTCTTAAGGAACTTTGGAAGTGAGTAGAGATTGGATAATTAAATATAAAATAAATTTTGTAATCATTTCTAAGGGTGTGTGTGTGTGATATTCTGAAAACACTGCTCTTTCAACGACATGGTTGATAAGTAATTGGACAGTGGATAGTGACAACCTTACATTTCATTACATTTCTTGAAATGAAATGTAATGAAATTAATAAATTAGCAATGAGAATTTCAAAAGTGATCCATATGTGATTAAAAAGAATAGGAAACTGTTGTGTGAACACTATACAGATGATTGTATATAAAATATATATATGCAAATTCAGATAATGTAAATATAGCTTTATATGAGAATTTATAAATGCACACATATTTCCTTGTTTAGAAATCAGAAGCAATGATGCCAAAGTAGCAAGGAACACACCCTGTTCCTGTGGGTAAACCAGGAGTACAATACTTTTCTCCGATAATCATCTAGAAGGACTTGGAGAAAAACACATTAGTGTATAATAGTAATTCTGGCCATGGTAATTATAAGGCCTTTTAGAACATCTTCAAATGCCACAAGAACCAGAATGCAAAATCAAAATGGTTGGAGGTCAACCACCCCCCCAAAAAATGGTTGGAGGATTTCAAAGGGGTCCAGGCATGATGATAGAAGGGTGTTTCCCATAGCCAAAGAAGAAACATGATTAGCAACAAAACAAATACACTAGTAGTTGAATATAAATTAAAATATAAATATATTCATACATTTATATAGATTTAAATAAGTTAAAAATAAATTAATGGTATTCAATGACAAACAGCAAAAAGGATTTATACACATTTATATAAGTTTGATCATCTCAAATGAGTGACACATAACAATCGTCTATTCCATAAGGATTATTCGTGCATCATCACTAAGTCTCATAGTAAAATAGGTATTCCATGTAACTAGACACTGAGCACAGGTTACTCTGTTCTTTGATGGTCACACTGACTGCTGTCACATTGCATGTGCTACACATGTACTCATTATATTTACTTACAATTTGAGTTACTCATCATTGTCAATCATATTTCACAACTATGTGTAGCTGCTCTGCCAATCCATCCTTGTCTTACCAACTCAATCTCATCACTTTTATAAACAACTCAATTACCCACGTTGTGAAATTTCATTACCAACTCTACCCGATGAGAACAACTTACTACATATACAGCCTTCAGCTCCATAAAAACTCCTAAAATCAAAACATCTATAATAATTCAATTAGAACCTCAAGTCTCAGGATACTCCTTCATAGCCATAGCAGTTGTATAATAAAACACAATTAGCATACCATCCAAATAAACTTCAAAAACCTATTAAACCTAAAAATGAACTCAACTAAACCTACAATCAAACAACCCATACACCTGCTAATAATTAAATCTAATCCTTCCACAAATAGGTGAGGCCTTTAATGCACATTACAAATACCACATTAAAGATATTAAATTAAAATGTAATTAGTAATTACTTCTACATAGAATTTAATTTGACTAATGACATGAAAAATTATTGCTGTATTTTAAATATAGAAACACGAATGACAAACATTTGAAGAAAAAAAAGCAACCATTACTCAAAATTATCAACCACTCTTTTATTTATCCCCAACTCCACCTAATATTTCAATGTGGTGAAAACTTTGGTTCCCTCTTTTGTTTTAGCCTCACCAGACAAAGTCTCACCAGTCCACTCCTAGCCATCTGACACAGTAACAGCATTCTCATCAGTACTTGTGTTTGTCAACTGTTCACTGATCCTCACTATCTATGAAGGGGAAAAATGGCAACTGCCACATAAAGCAAGCCTGAAAGAAGCCTAAGCAAGTTGTGCGGGATGTCCTCTACCCTTGAAAACATAAAAAAAAAAAGGCACATTGTTTTAGTTCTGAGGGTTTAATTTCTGCATCACACTTCACCGTGCTGATGCCAATATTAATAAACGTCTGCCTAAAAGTGACCAATAATTACTCTGGATTACTGGAGAACTGAAATTTTTTCTTACACACACACACACATACAAAATTATTCTCCATCTAAACAGATATACTTCAGCATGCTCTTCTGCAACACTCTACAAACTGTCTTCACTATCAAAACCATCACAGACAGCTTAAATATATTTTAGAGGAGCCTGAGATGTAGAAAAACCAATGGCAATCTGAGATCTAAGTGGGGAAGAAAAGACATTAGCAAAAATGAAGAACAGGTACTTGTTCTTATTTACGCAGGAAAAGTTCAGGCAATGTTCCCATAGACCCATGATTTGAATTGTTGATCCCCAATTAGTATCTCTATTTGGGAATTGTAGAAAAGTTGTAAGGTCAAGCCTAGCTGGAATCATTAAGTGAGTCCTTGAATTTGCATTACTCTGACCACTTTCTATCTGGCCTCTTCCTAGCTTACTCTGGCTTCTGGTCGTCTTGCTTCTGATTGTCTTTAATGGAAAGTGCTTTGCTGTGCTGTTTTGAACCCAGGATCATTAGCTGAACTCTTTGAGACTAGGAAACAAAACAAATCATTTCATTCTTCCACAGTAGCAATAAAACAAACAAAAACACAAGCCAATATTTGTATATTTGTACAATATACAAATAAAGCAGTTAAATATATGATGGCAGTAATAATTCCTGTAAATCTGGATTGGATTCAGTCATTGAAATATATATTTCAGAATTATTATGGGCATTCACCTTTTAAAAATTAAATGCCTTTCATTTTTTTCTTTTGTACTTTTGAAGTTATATAAACTAGGTAATTTAATGAAATAATTGGCATTAAATAACTTAGTGAGCAAAACACCAAAACAAACCCAAGCAATAAAATTTGCACTATCTATCTCCATTCCAGATTTTAAGTTATATTACAGAACTATAATAATAAAAAGAGAATGATACTAACATAAAAACAGAGTCATTGAACAATGCATAGAATTGATGATCCCATTAAACACACACTTACACAGCTATCTGATTTTTGACAAAGAGGCCAATATGTATTAGAGAAAAGTTAGTATCTTTAGCAAATGGTGCTGGTTAAGCTGGATAGTTCTATGTAGAAGAATGAAACTCTAGTCTAATGTCTTTCTGTATAAAACTCAACTCTAAATGGATCACGGACATCAATGTAAGCATTGATAGCATAACCCTAACAGAGGAGAAAGTAGGGAGTATGCTTTAACTCAGTGACATAAGAAAGAGCTTTCTGAACAGGTCCCTAATCATGCATGCTTGAATATTAACAATTAATAAATAAGATCTTTGTTATAAACAAAAAAATTGGGTTAAACAAAGGATATTATGAGTTTAGTTTAGAGGATGCTCACAGAATAGGAAAATTTTTAACATCTGACAGATGATTAATATTTAGAATATATAAATAACTGTGCTGTGGAGTAAACCTTTTGCATACTGTGAAGATATGTCACTATGATTGAAATAATAAATAAGCTGACTGGCCAGTCGCTGAACAGAATAAACTTAGGCAGGAAAGCCAACTGAGAATGCTGGGATGAAGAAGGGCAGTGTCAGGAGTCACCAGCCAGATGTAGAGGGAGCAGAAGATGAAAATGCCATGATATTAAAAGTACCACCATGAGGTAGAGTGTAAATAAGGAGTATAGATTAACTTAAAATGTAAGAACTAGATAGTAATAAGCCTGAGATATTGACTGAACATTTATAATTGATATTAAACCTCAGAATGATTATTTGAGAGTGACTGTGGGCCAGGAAAACTCCGCCTATAGAACTCAACAAATTAAATTTAAATAAACCAATCAAACTTTAAAATTCAATGCCAAATTAAACACCTCAAAAAAATGAAATACAACTGACCTAGATATATTTTTTAAAGGGTCAAGCCATCAAAGAAATGCAAATTAAAATTCCTTGAGATTTCATCTCACCCTAGTTACAATGGCTAGGTAAAGAACAATTGACAACAAATTCTGGCAGGCATGTGGAATATTGTAACACTTATACATTGCTAGTGGGAGTACAAAATGTTGTGCCACGATAAATGTGGAGGTTCTTCACAAAGCCAGAAATGTATCCACCTCATGATGTGGCTATACCACTCTTAGACACATATAGCCATAAGATTTCATATCCTACTATAGAATTACTTGCTCTTTCATGTTTATTGATGCTCTATTTCTAATAGCCAGAAGTTGGAAATGGCCTAGATGTCCATTAACAGATGAATCAATAATGAAAGTGAAGTACAGTTACATAATGAAATATTATTCAGCTGTAAAGAAAGACTAAATCAGGAAATTCTCTGGTAGATTCTGAGTGCAATAGCATACATACAGAAAGGCAAATGTCTTACTTTCTTCTCATATGCAGATGTTAGTTTTGAATATTCAGACATTTGCATTTCATTTAGAATACCAATAGAGATTGAAGAATTCCTAAGGTGGCATAGCGGAGATATAGAAATCAGTTGTTTAAAGTTTGAAGGGGAGTAAGGCAACTGTTAGTGTTAAATAATGGCAGGAGAGGAGAAGGCAGGATAGAGGAAGGAGTATTGGGAGAGACAAGTACTACCAAAGATCTCTTGAAAATGTCATTTAGAAACCTATGGACTTTAGAACTGAAGAGATGGCTCTGTGGTTAACAACACTTGTTACTCTTGTAGTGGAACCATATTGGATTCCTCCAACCCATATCATAGTTCACAACCACCCATAACTTCAGTACGAGAGGATCTGACTTCCCATGGACACCAAGCATACATGCATTGTATATATGTACATACAAGCAACACACTTACATAAAAATACAATGACTAAATATAATTTTATATATTAACAAAGAAACCTACCTCCTACTATAGAAACTTTCACAAATCATGTATTAATTAAAATGGATTTGTCCTATAAATACAACGACTCTATTATACATCACAAATTAACAAATAAAAACCCAGTGACAAAGATAGGTTACTTCTTTTGGACTTGTTATCCAGCTAATTCCCAAAGATCTTCAAACAGTAAAAGTCTGCCAAATTATAAATTCAGTGATTACTGTTTGACGTGTCAAGACATACTCATTGGAGCAACAGTAGCATGAACATCATGGATGTAACGAATCACCTTCCTATTGGATTTAACAATCATGCCACTAAACGAAACTCTTACCTGGTTGCATATTGCATTATCAAGCTAGGAATAAACCTATGGCTAGACAGATCCTTGGCTTTGATAATGATAATCTAATATTATTATTCTGCTGCATTGGTATCAGCTCCAATTGTCTTATCATTACCCAATTAAATTAAGCAAGCTTTCAACTTTCAGCAGAGAAACTTCTATATGTAGTATATACTGATTAAAATAGAAACTCACAAGGTGTAAGAATAAAGAGCTGGCTCACCCCTCAGAGGAACATATAAAAACACACTCTGCCACTCTATCAAGGCTCAGAATTCCTTACAGGACACAGGAAAAAATAGTAAGAGCCAGATGTGGTGAGTGACTACAAGAAAACTTTAACTTTTGGATATACCAGGAAAGCTGTGTTTGTAAGAACATGCACAAAACCCGTGCAAACTGAGGCCAGCCCAAACCCCAGCACAGACAGGGGGAGTAGGGATGAAGCTCTACCCCCAGCTGAGGGAATATTGGAAATTGATTGCTTCAGGGAGTCAGTTAACTGAAAGTGTAGTCCCTGGTAAGCAGACCATACTCCAATAAAACAGTCAACAAACACAATTTGCTTTTGATGCGTTTTTAAAACAAATAAAAGGACAAGAGTTGGGCGCATAGGGAAAAGAGTGGATCTGGCAATACAAAGGAGGATATCTTAAAACATAAAAGATTCTCTAATAACTCTTGTGTGTGTGTGTGTGTGTTAAACTTTCAGTAGTTGGGGAGTATAAATAATTAAAAAATTCCAGATAAGCAAGATACTGAGGATATAAAAAGATATGATCAAATGTGTTTAGTCACCAGATAAGTAATTTTAGCTAAAGAACACGTTCCATACATATAAAGCAAAAGGAACCATAAAATTATTTGATGGATTTAAAAATACATTTATAGATTTTACAGGTTACTCTCTATAGGCAAACTCTGGATTATTCAAGAATTATCTTGTCTAAGTATAAGAAGTTATTAATCCATCCCTCCCTGAAACCACCCCCTTTTTTTCCCATCAAAACAATCACATAATAACAGTACACTCATGGATGAACACACATTGTTGTCTCTAGGTTCTTTCCTAAACAAAACCCCTAGATATGGTATATTTTTGTTATGGTGAATATTCATCTACTTGTGGAGCTTCTTTTTTTGAAATAACTTATTTAGAGCAACTTTGACATCCCTGTTCCTCAGGCTGTAGATCATGGGATTCAGCATGGGCACAACAGTTGTATAAAACACAGAGGACACTTTCCCTTGGTCCATTGAATTCACTGATGATGGCTGTAAGTACATAAATGCAGCAGAACCAAAGAAGACAGCAACAGCAGAGAAGTGGGAGCTGCAGGTGCTGAAGGCTTTGAATCTGCCCTCAGTGGATTTGATGCGGAGGATGCTAGCAATGATGAAGATGTAAGAACCTAGGATGGTCAGGGATGGAATAAAGATATTGAAAGCACTGAGACATATTAGCACTATTTCATTGACAAAGGTACTGGAGCAGGCAATCTCCATCAACGGGAAAAGATCACAGAAGTAATGGTTTATTTTATTCGCCTTACAGAAAACCACTTTTAGCATGCAGAGAGTATGAATTGTTGCACCAATGAAACCCATGCTGTACACCCCACCTACCATCCAGGAACAGATTTGGTAAGACATAGTAACATTATAGAGCAAGGGATTACAAATGGCAACATAGCGGTCATATGCCATTGCAGACAACATGTGGCCCTCCGAAATAATGAAAGCAATGAAGAAATAGAGCTGAGTCATACATTCCTGATATGAGATGACATTCTTTTTTGCCACAAAGTTCACCAGCATTTTGGGAGTAATGACAGTGGAGTAACAGAGGTCAATGAAGGACAGACTGCTGAGGAAGAAGTACATGGGGGTGTGCAGGTGGGAGCTGAGCAGGATCAGGATGATCATTCCCAGGTTCCCCAGCACTGTAAACAGGTAGATTGCAAGGAAGAGGAGGAACAGGGGAAGTTGCAGTTCTGGTTTGTCTGTTAATCCAGCAAGGGTAAACTCAGTCACTATGGACTGATTGTCTTCTGCCATTTCTTTCTGAGAATTCTATTTATGAAGTGAAAAAAATAGGAGTCATACATTTATTCTCTTTCCATACATTGAAGTGTAATATAGAATTTAAATCTTTTGGGACAGATTCTCTGACAATAACTTATGTATGTTAAATGGCCAAAAAATTGTGGAAATGCTCAACGTCCTTATCCATATTCAGAAAAACGCAAATCAAAACAACTGAGATTCCATCTTACACCTTTAAGAATGGCCACGATTAAAAACACTGATGACAAATTATGCTGGGGAGGATGTGGGGTAAAGAGAGCACTCCTTCATTGTTCATGGGAGTGCAAACTGGTATAGCTGCTTTGGATTTCAGTATGGCAATTTCTCAGAAAATTAGGAATTTTCTACCTACCTCAAGATCCAGCAATACCACTTTTGGGTATACACCCAAAGGATATTCAATTTCACCACAAGGACATGTGATCAACTCTTTTCATAGCAGCATTGTTCATCATAGCCAGAACCTGAAAACAATTTAAATGCCCCTTGAATAAAGAATGAATAAAGAAAATGTGGTACGTTTACACAATGGAGTACTAGACAGCAGAAAAAATAATGACATCTTGAAATATGCGGGCAAACAGATGGATCTAGAAAACATCACATTGAGCGAGATAACCCAGAACCAGAAAGACAAATATCATATGTACTCATTCATAAGTGGCTTTTAGATATAAATAAAAAGAACAGTCAACAATTCATAATCCCAGAGAACCTAGACAACAAAGAGGACCCTAAGAGAAGCATACATGGATCTAATGTACATGGAAAGAAGGAAAAGACAAGATCTTCTGAGTAAATTGGTAGCAAGGGGACCATGGTAGAAGGTAGAAGGAGAGGGGATAGGAAGAGAGGGAAACAGAGAAAAATACATAGCTCAATAAAATCAACTTAAAAAATATGGAACATGCAAATAAACAGCAGATAGACATCTACATCCATCTGTGTTCTATCACAGAACAATATGTTTGTACTTGGTCCCAAATTTCTGAAGAGTAGGTATGATTACTTTGATTTTGTTTTTTTCTGGACTTTATATACCTTACTTATAAGATACTCATCTACTCTATGGAGCTTTTACATTCAGATATGTATAACATCCACAAGAGAACCTAACCAGTACAGCTGGAAGTCTCCCATGGTAACTTAATTNAGTTATGTCTGCTTTTGTCTAGACCACAAAGCTGGGTTTCAACAGGGGGCTAGCTGCTAGGAACATTTTGTGGTTTACACGTTTCAGAGGTTCCTGTTTTCAACTCGCTCTTGATATTGCAAGGCTTATTGAACCAGCTTCTGATCAAGCATAGTTCCTTAAAATTTTCATGTCCTTACAAAATTCTTATGAGTAAATGATAGAAATGTAAGACATTATACTTAGAATCATAAGGGATTGAGAGGAATTATAGAACTAAGTTTTTTTTTGGAGTTCAAAGTTTAAGCATTGTAAAAATGGAAAAACTATTCTAAAATGTCATATAAATTCTGTGCAATAGTTGTGAAATCAGAACTGTGTTATTGTAGATACTAATACATAGACCACAGAATGCTTAGAGAATATATGAGGCCCAGGAACACCATAGCAAATTTGAAAGACAGGAATAAAGTGGGAGATTTTACTTTTTTCCTACTTGGAAATTGTTTAAGTGTCACAGTTTCAAGATGGTATCATTTTGACTTAAACACAGGTACACTAAGAAATGAAATTAATGTTCTAAAAACAAACATCTATAAAGGAATAATTTAGTATAAAGATTTTATGACATTTCAGCAGAGATAGCAATTTTTTCAACATATGGTACTGATATAATTAGATAATTCCTTTTAATTAATAAAGTTATTTTAAAATGGGTATTGGAATAAACATAAAAGCCAATTTATAATAATAAATCACAAGACTAAATCCTTGCAAGCTTGGAATTGATAATAGTTCTTATGTAAGATGGCAAAGCAAAGACAACCATACAATATTAGTAAGCTGATAATTATTAAAAATTAAAAGTGCTTCAAAGGACACAATATCTACTTTGAAAAGATGACACATGGAATGCAAAAAAATCTCAATATATATATGTGGAAAATTATAGGAAGTGTACATAAAGAATTCACACAGCGTAACTATTAAAATTACAAATGATACTATTTATAATGGTCAGAAACTGTAAATAGTCATTCCTCCATGTGATGCACACATGGTCAATAACCACTTGAAAATCTCTGTCTTATTACTATTGTAAAGAAGCTTCACATTAAAACCATAATGGAAAAAACATTTCACACAAAGTGGAAAAGTTACAATAAAAGGACAGTAAGTAAAATTAAGGGTGAAAAGAAATTATCCACACATTTCTCCTAAAATTTTAAAATTATGTGTAATATTTAGAAAACAACATTGCTTTAAAAATAAAAAAAAATGTTGTATTAACATGTACCTAAAACAATTTCAGTGCTGGATACATAAACTCAAGAACTAAAAATATTCTGACAAAAAAAATTTGTATATGAGTATATTGAAAAGTTCCGTGGTTAGAAGCCATCCAAGTGTCCATTCAAAGATGATGGTGTACTTTGTCCATAAAATGGGGCACTCAGTTGGTGTAGGAGTTCCTTCTGTTTATGTGTTGCATTCATTGACTGAATAAAGAAACTGCCTTGGCCTTTTGATAGGGCAGATAGGTAGGTGGAGTAGACCAAACTAAATGCTAGGAAGAAGGGCAGTTTGGCAGACGCCATGGTTTTCCTGCCTGAGACGGACGCTGGTTAGAATCTTTCCCAGTAAGCCAAAACTTCGTGGTGACATACAGATTATTAGAAATGGGTTAGATCAAGATGTGAGAGTTAGCCAATAAGAGACTAGAGATAATGGGCCAGGAAGTGTTTAAGTGAATACAGTTTCTGTGTGATCATTTTGGATGTAAGCTAGCAGGGCAGCTGGGACCAAAGGCAGACACCCTTATCTCCTTTGATATTCAGTAAAGATGCCTGAAGTCATGAGAGGGGTTTCATTGTGAATTGGTATAGGAGGTTTTCTGTCTATGTGTTGCTTTCATTGGTTGAATAAAGAAACTGCCTTGCCTTTTGATAGGGCAGAAATTAGGTAGGTGGAGTCGAGAGAACAGAATGCTGGGACAAAGGGCAATGTGGCTGATAGAGTCTGAAGCATGTTAAAGAAATTAACCAGGCATGGATAGCCACAATCATCAGTGTCAAGATAAGACTAATTCATATGGACAGAAAGAGTTTCTGCCATAAATATACTAAACACATTAAATTATACCATAGAAATATGTTTTTAATATATATGAATATATATCATAATGTATGTATTATAAGAGTTAGACAGCAATTTGACACTGACTTATGCTGTCCCCCACAACCTACTTCTTTGTTATCTTCCTGGAAGTTATTTCCATCAAGGACTTGGCTAATATCAAATATGTCCATTAAAGTTTTCTGGACTGTGATATTTCTCTCTCTCATTAGTAACTAAAAGTTCTTTGATTGCTTTGATGACTCACATGCTAGTACAATCACTGAGTGTTTTGTTCTTTCTAATATTTAAAGAATAAAACTCAGGCCCTTACTCTCCCCCCCCCCCGTGTGTGGGGTGTGTGTGTGTGTGTGTGTGTGTGTGTGTGTGTGTGTATCAGCATGGGTGGGACATAATGTAGACCTCAGAGAACAACCTTCAGAAGTGGTTCCTTGCCTTTTCATATTCTCAAGACAATGTCTCTTTGGTTGGACCATGCAAAGCTAACTGGTCCCACTAGCCTTCTAGTTTCTTCTTTCTCTGTCTCCTGTTTGCCAATGAGTTACTGTGATTAGAGATACTACTATTTCTGGCTTTTTTTTTTAAAGTGGGTTCTGAGGATCCTTATTCAGGTCTTCAGGCTTATATAGCAATTGTATCTACACTGTACTCCCATATCCAGATCTTTGTAACTATTAACTGACAATGAGTTCAAGACACAAGACACAGAATTTAAAATATTTCTTCTATGGTATTTTATGAGATGGGCAAAAATAACAAAAACAAAACAAAAACAAGAAACTCTCAAGTGGGGCCAACAACACAGAGTGTTGAAGAGTTTGTCAAAAAAAAAAATTAAATGCAGTCCTCAATAGAATATCTATTCTCTTCTAACTCCCTGGTTGGCCATCTCTTGTCAACGATTACCATTTCCTTTGTTAGCTTGAAGAATGTCTAGAAGTTAATGTTATTGGTTCATAAAAGCTTAATGTTCTAATTGACACTTGTCTTAATTTACAAACTTTACTAAATTTAGTAATCAGGTGAGTTTACCTCTATTAAAGAACTTACATACACACACATAGGTATGGATTGAACATGTCCCCAAGATTGTGTTAGGAATTTAATCTCTAATGTAATAGTGTGAAGAAGTGGAACTTAGAGGAGACTTTACAAGATCACTGTTTAATAAGATGAAAGTAAGTTAGTTGTCATATTATAGGTGCCTAACATAAGAATGAGTTTGGACTCTAGTGCTGTAGTTTATGTATCACTTTTCCTTCCTTGTCTACCACAACATGAGGATCCCTCTGACATTGAACTTCCAAGTATCCAGGGATTAGAGATAAATGAATTTCTGATCATTATCAATTTCCTGTTTTAGAGTGTGGTACTGTGTTAATCAGCAGACAACATACTGAAACATATCATTATACAATTCTGAGGGTTTCACCAACCAAATGAGTGCTTTATCTGCCACCCCTGCTTCTCATAAGCTGTCTCAGGAAAGACTAGTCTTCATCACAAGATCTGATTTATCTCTTGCAAAGCTCTTTTGACATTGTTAGCAGTCAGGGATCCTGACTCATAACAGCTAATTAAATTAACTGAGTCCGTTTCCAACAAAAATCTCTTAGACCTATCTGCAGCTTTGTATTCTGCTCTGATAATGCCATCTGTCCAGTTGCATGCCTCGGAACTTGACAGAGAACCAACCTTTGCTGAGTCAGTTGATTAGTCTAACTTCAAATGATGGATTTAGAGATGACCTATCCATCTCTAAAATTAATTGCTATTCATTAAGGATGAATAGCAAAATACCTAAGTGGTTTAATGAGATGAAGTTTTTTGTATGTATCTTAATAGTGCTATTGAGGAGCGAACAATGAATATCTAATATACATAATTTGATCAGTTCATGCATATTCCAGTCTTACAACACTGTCACCACAATCTAGGTAATAATAATCATATCCTCTACCAAAAGTTTTTAGACCTTTTCTTTCTTTCTTTCTTTCTTTCTTTCTTTCTTTCTTTCTTTCTTTCTTTCTTTCTTTCTTTCTTTCTTTCTTTTTTCCCTTCCTTCCTTCCTTCCTTCCTTCCTT
>NW_026068613.1:1475453-1478616 GCF_014885135.2 Alexandromys fortis
TTCACGCATAGTATTTGTGTATTATTAATTTCCTTCTCCCATCTCCTCTTAATCCACTTTCCCATTCCATACTTACGCAACTTTGAAACTCATTCAGTTTTTAAAATTCATTGAGTGCAATTAGTGCTACTCCTGTGCTCCTTCTTGTCTGTGGACCATACAGAGTAGCATGGCTGACTTTATAGAAAACACTCTTTCTCCAGTAGCTCTCAATTATCATAGCTCCTCAGCCAGGGCTAGGATTCTGGGAGCCCTCCACCAGTATTGGGACTTTCAATGACTTGAACTTCTCCTTAATGCTATGCTATGAAAGCTTTGTAGCCTATAGAAGTCAGCATGGACATCATTTGTCATTGAGGTGGCCCTAATATAATATAGAAATATACATCTTCCTAGATGACCAAGAAGCTTTATATGCATATATGTAATTTAAAAAATGAAAGAATCCTTAACAAATAAAGATTTAATGATGATTGAATTCAAGAGTTCTTCATAGGAAAAGAGATATGGGAAAAGTCACGTAGGTGTTGCTGCCTCCAGGAGGAGAAGGCACATGAGGTGAGCACAAGAAGATGCCAAAGAGATGGTGAGGCCCTATAGGTGGAGACTGCTTGTTTGATACCCGGCTGCTTAGAACTGAAAAACAAAACAAAACAAAAGCCTCCAGGAGGAGAAGGCACATGAGGTGAGCACAAGAAGATGCCAAAGAGATGGTGAGGCCCTATAGGTGGAGACTGCTTGTTTGATACCCGGCTGCTTAGAACTGAAAAAAAAAAAACACAGAAACTATATTAATTACAACACTGCTTGGCCTATTAGCTTAAGTGTTTTGGTAAATAACTCTTACATCTTAAATTAACCCATTCCTATTTTTTGCATTTTACCCTAAGCTCATAGTTTGCTAGTAAGGTTTCTGGGCATTTGTCTACTTCGGCGGCTGCATGGTGTTTCTCTAACTCTGCCTACTTTCTTGCTATATCTCTTTCAGCCTGACTATATTCTGCTATGCCATAGGCCAAAGAAGCTTCTTTGTTCATTAACCAATAAAAGCAACACATATACAGAAGTACTTCTGACACCAGGGCTCCTTTGACGAGGAGGACATCCAGGGAAACTAAACTTTTACTGTAAATATTTTCAGGTCCTCCAAGCTTAATATCTTGAGTGTTAGAAAGGGAAAATCTTTATTAGAGGTCTTTGCCCTTTTTTTCCCCTGTTTTCCAGAATGGCTAGTTAGCTTAGTGGATGATTGCTGTTTCCCTTTGGTGAGAAACTTATTGCAGATTTAAACTTTTAGTATGAATGAATAGTCCACATGAACACATTTGTAAAGTACTGTATAAAAATAAAAAACAAGAGCGTAAACAAAACAAAGAACCAGATGTGATGGTACAAACATTTAACCCAGAACTCTGGATACAGATGCAGGAGATCACTTTGATTTATAGGTTAACTGTGTCTACAACCTGTGTCATAGACCAGTCAGGGATATACACAGAGACGTGTCTCAAAAGAATTGTGCTGAGAAGGCAACTTTTGAATATGAGATTCTAAAATTCGGCTTTCTAATGCTTTCATTCTTGGAAACAGGGTAGTGTCATGCAGAACAGTTAGCAAAGCAAACTTTAAACCTGGTTGGAGAAACAGTGCAGTGTGAGATGGTGGAAAATGCAAGTGGTCACACTGAGCATTGTAAGTCTCACAGACAGTTCCTTGTGGGAAGCTGAAAGCTTTTCATGTTTCCATGGCCCCACTATAGATCAGTGTATTACTAAGAATCAAGGATTATTTTCAGATATACCAACTTTTACTAAAATAATTTATTTTAGATATGACATTCAGAAATAGTTTCCCATTGACCTAATTTTAAAAAGCTAAGTAAACAAAACAGTGAGACTATCAAATCATATAAACAAAAATCCTTTCTAAGGAAGATGCATAAATCTTACCTGAAAATAGTCATGCTCCAGATACATAAAGAAGGCTTTACAGGGATTTAAACTGTCTAGAGGGATCCCAGTTAACTCTGGGTGGATGAACACAGTGGAGTCCCAGATCTCATGGTCAGTGTATATGGGACCTTCAATACAATAACTTCTTATACCACTTTTTTTTTTCAAGATCAAATAATCACCTACAAGTGATATCATGATCAGTCATGCATTGCTGCCTCTGAATTGTGTTCTTATCAAAATTCTAGATATGATACAGCTTTGCTATTGTAAAAATATTCTTTACACATGCAACTTACGTTTATGAAAAAGCTTATTCAGGGTAAATCTGACATGTTTATTCCTCGGGCTGTAGAACAGGGAGTTCAGCATGTATACAACAGCTGAATACAAGGCAGATTATGCTTTACCTTTCTTTTGGAGCAAACTAATGAAGGCTGAACATGTGAAGCCAGGGGAACAAAGAAGACAACAGCAGCAGAGGGGTGGGATGTGCAGCTGCTGAAGGCTTTGGACCTGTCCTCAGTGGATGCTGACAATGATGATGTATAGGGCCAGGATGGACTGGATTACAACACAGAAATTAGAATCACTGTGGCCAAAACATGCTAATTTATTGACAAAAGTACTGGACCACGCAAGCTGCAGCAATGGAATAAGATCACAGAAGTTATGGTTTAGCCTTGCATAAAAGTACTCTAAGCATGTACGGAGTATGAATTGTAGCTTCAGTGAAGCCCATAGCATGTTCTCTACTTATCATTTGGGTACACACATCATAAGACTGGTAGTATCAAGGGTTTGCATACAACATAATGTTCACATGCCACTGTATCCAACATGTCATATTGTAACAACAATTAGGAAGGAAGAGAGGAGAGTCATGGGCTTAGGGAAGGAGCTGACATCCATTTCTGCCAATAAGCTCATCGGTATATGAAGAGAATGGAAATTTTCAAGTGTTTAAAAATAAAAATGTTCAAGTTAATACATGGCTCAGCAATTCTAGTGCTGCAAAATGACAACAAACTGAAAATTTGCACATCAAGAAAACTCATGCATGAGTGGTTAAAACAGAAGTAGTACTTCAACCCAGGATAGCCAAAACAATCCTATACAATAAAGGATCTTCTGGAGGCATTACCATCCCTGACTTCAAACTCTGTCACAGAGCTACAGTAATGAAAACAGTGTGGTATTGGCATAAAAAC
>NW_026068613.1:1480753-1484182 GCF_014885135.2 Alexandromys fortis
TTTTCCTTTTCTCAATAAAAAAAAAAAAATTGAAAGCCATACAGCTGTCCATCCAGTGATACGTAGACAGGGAAAGTGTGCCTCATACTGGGGTATAGTATAATGTTCTGCAGTTATCAGATATATCACATCTTCAAATGGCCTGCAGCTGCCAGGCACCATGTGTAGGAAATGTCAGGAACAGGTTCATACACATGGAAAGCAGCTGAGTGTCTTTCTGGTGTGGCAGGAAAGGAGGTCCTCATTTGATCATATGTAGTTATGTGGCCTTAGTTTATATGAAAACAATAATAATCTATAGTAGAACGTGGTGACATTTACACAACCATGAATATACAAAACTCCTACATGTACATTGAAAATGTGAATATTAAAATATATTATTTACTTTAGTAAATGTGTTGTAAACATAACAAACATGGACAAATGAGATGGTTCTATACTAAAAGGCACCTACCTGACAAACATGGAGACCTGAGTTTAATTCATGTAGCCTAATCAAAAGATGAAGAAGAAAGTAATCTCTGCAACATTGTCCTTTCACCTCCACACGCACACACACACACGCACACACACACCACCTAAGTGTGCACCTTCAGAAACATAAGCACACATGCAAAAACACATCATAGTAATAAATTAAATTTTTGAAATTTACAAACACACCAGAAGAATACTGGCATCATATAAATCACACAAAACAATCCATCGCAACCTATAATTTACCCACACTCTTGAAGTCTTTCCCAGCTAAGGAATATCCAGCTGGTACCTTTTCATTCATGCCAAGTGCATCTATCACAGTTTTCTCAACACTGTGACATTATTTCTGATCCATGAACAACAGAAACTGCTATATTAACTCATGGGCAAATATTACCATAGATTTTTTTAATCTGCACTATATAAAAATAAAACCATAAGCAATGTTCAACCATAACTCTTGAATACGAGACCCAATACAGACATGTGACCTAAAAATTATTTTATGCTTGTTATGAGAGAAGAAAGCATAAATTATGAATATGTAAATAATTTAAATGACTTAAACTGTTAATTTAAATGACTTAAACTGTTAGTAATTGAAGTTGTAAAAAAAATCTTAAAACTTACTGCCTGACACCTCTGTGATGTTTTAATTACAGCTGACTATATTCTGCCTAGGAAAACCATCTCAAATTCTGGGCCAATTATATCTCACTAAAAAATTAGAAAGAATATCTAGATGTTGAAATTATTAATTCATAGTGAGAAGTCCTTTACTGACCCTAGGATTTTTTTTAAAGAAAACCCATATTATTATATTAAATATATATTTTATCTTAATTTCTATTCTAGAAGCTGAGATTGCATGTAATAACACTGGGGATATGTCTCCTAAGGTCTATGTTAGAAACTTGCTTTCTAATATATTAGTGTACAGGTTGGGGGTCTTCTAAGAAAAACAGATTACAAGGGTACTAATATAATGCTGCCACATAAGTGAATTCCTAAAACAAGGATGAGGTCAGACTTCTCTACATTCTCCAGTGTTCATTAAGCTTCCTCCACAGCCCAGTGCAGGCAGAAGGAACATACTAGATGTGGTCAATTGACCCTGGACATCCCTCCACCTCAACTGATTCAAACAGGTTTTTGATCATTGTACTTCACTTAGAATATAACATTCTGTTCCAGCTGTATAAAAGAGACAAAGACACACATCCTACTGTAGTTTTGAGTGTTTTTAATGATAAGCTGACTGGGTTTTCTGTCTTTATTGCCTCTTAAAAGATTCAAGAAACTGATCCAACCAGAAAAGCTCCATTCTCTCTTGCAGTCTTTCACCTGACCAAAATTAGGTAATCAACTTCTTCTAAACCATGATCTCTAAACGCAGATGCTTCCTGTTTTCTCTTAACTGCCTGAAGGCTTGCGTGCCTGTGGCATGGTAGGGAATTTCAAAATCCTCTATTGTATATTGGTAGCTGATAACTCTTTCTTTATTGATTTTATCAAGCTATACATTTTTCTCTGCTCACCTCCCTTCCTCTCCCCTCCACTTAAGTCCTCTCCCATGGTCCCCAATCTCCCAATTTACTCAGGAGACCTTGTCATTTTCTACTGCCCATGTAAATCTAATATACATGATTGCTGATAACTTTTAGAGATTAATTCCCATCATCAAATTGCCAAGTAAAATTATTTCCTAGTGGCAAGCAGAAATGCCTTGTGGGTATTCAGGATAGACTAATAAATGATGTAGATTCCCTGATCCTTGGAATGGTACAATCAAGAAAGAAATGGCAGGGTAAACAATAAGATAAATGTCATGACTGACAGGTTCATAGGAGCACAGTTGTTATGGCATTACTGGAGGATAGTCAAAAAAGATTGCTATGAGTTTAAGATAAATACAAACAAGTCTGAACAATATTCAAATTTAGAACCTTTTTACCTTGAAAATATGTTGCTCTACAAAAATCCCCAAAGCATACACATAAGTTTAAATGATTTATTAAAACAAATGAGAAAAACAATAGGAAAACAAGATAAATAACTTCTGACGAACTTTGTTACTTTGAGGGTATATTCTATGACAGAGGTTTATAAACAAAAATTATCCATGAATATTGAATGTTTACATAAAGTTTAATTATTTATAATATCTAAACAAGTACAATGCAAATCAAGCATGAGTTCTTTCCATGCTACAAGAGAAGAGGAAGACAAAGCTAATGAGATTCATTTTTATGTTAGCTTCAAAATATGGGTATCATTAAGCATACCTAGAAAAAAAAACACCTTGCAATAGGAAAAGGATAATTTCCTATCTTCTGAGGTTTCACTGTAGAATATTAATGATTATTTTCAGCTACTGTGAATACATTCTTATAATTCTAGAGACTAGAGTTCATGATGGTCTGACAAACACTTAGGTGGAAAGGTGCGAGGAGAAATGGAATTCGGGTACTCACACTTTTCAACTTGGAAACTTCTTTTCCACATATGTTCTCTTCAATTATCAAAATTGTTGATGATATGTATTGTTTTATACAGTTATGTGGTAAGTGACCCATATGTCATGCTACAGAAACAAACAATTGTGATGGATGTACAAACATAGAGTACATGTTTGTGGTGGTTTCTCACGAAATTCGGGATCAACCTACCCCTGAACCAAGCAATACCACTCTTGGGAATATACCCAAGAGATGCCCTATCACACAACAAAAGTATATGCTCAACCTATGTTCATAGCAGCATTGTTTGAAATAGCCAGAACCTGGAAACAACCTAGATGCCCTTCAATGGAAGAATGGATGAAGAAAGTATGGAATATATACATAATAGAGTACTATTCAGCAGTAAAAAACAAGGACTTCTTGAATTTTGCATGCAAATGGATGGAAATAGAAAACACTATCCTGAGTGAGGTAAGCCAAACCC
>NW_026068613.1:1489435-1490454 GCF_014885135.2 Alexandromys fortis
AAAAAAATAAAGTATGGGTGGAGGAAGTGAAAAAAAAGAAAAGCTAAGAGGAAGAGAAGACAAAGATTACAGAAATCAAGGACCTTTATTCTGATTTTCAAAAAGGATATTCTCTTGCTGTTTCTAGCTTTGGTGTTACAGAATGAGGTAGGGGAGACATGATAGAAGGTGTCATGTCACATTTTTGGAGGAAAGATGAAGACAAACTCACCAGTATTCATTGCCTACTACATGATTTGACTGAAATAATAAATGCAAGGTAACAGGTTTTTAAAGTTAATGTTGGGAAGGTGAATAAAAGTTTTTTTCTTTAGTAGGAGGCCACTTGTTCATTTCCTGGCCACTCAGATTCCTGAAATAACCACATAGAAACTGTATTAATTAAATCACTGCTTGACCTATTAGCTCTAACTTCTTATTGGCTAGCTTTAACAACTTAATTTAACCCATTTCTATTAATCTATGTATCACCACATGGCAGTGGCTTACTGGCAAAATTTCAGCATGCCTGTCTCTGTTGGTGGCTCCATAGCTTCTCTCTGACTCCACCTCCTTTCTCCCAGCATTCAATTTAGTTTTCCCTACCTACCTGTATTCTGTTCTGTGCAGGCCCAAGACAGTTTCTTTATTAACAAATAATATTCAGAGCATACAGAGGGTATTCCCACATCACCTTGCTGTGATTTTGAACACAGTTTGTACAGTAAGCAGGGCTGTGCTGGTGGATCTAAAAACCAGGCAGATGAAAGGAGTGTGCTCTTGATGGATCTCCTCAGTGCAGGAGCAGGAAATCTTCCTGGGCCTAGGACCTTGCAGACAATAGGGCAGGCTTCAGGGAGGCAGGGTCAGGTGGAAGAAAGAAGCCCCTGAAGCAGCAGCTGGAGGGGCCCTGTACTTAGTTCCTGAACTGTATGGCAATCTATAGATTCAATGCAATCCCAATCAAAATCCCAACAAAATTCTTCACAGACCTTGAGAGAACAATAATCAACTTTATATGGAAAACCAAAAAACTCAGG
>NW_026068613.1:1494721-1497989 GCF_014885135.2 Alexandromys fortis
AAATCTTCCTGGGCCTAGGACCTTGCAGACAATAGGGCAGGCTTCAGGGAGGCAGGGTCAGGTGGAAGAAAGAAGCCCCTGAAGCAGCAGCTGGAGGGGCCCTGTACTTAGTTCCTGAACTGTATGGCAATCTATAGATTCAATGCAATCCCAATCAAAATCCCAACAAAATTCTTCACAGACCTTGAGAGAACAATAATCAACTTTATATGGAAAACCAAAAAACTCAGGATAGCCAAAATAATCCTATACAATAAGGTACTTCCAGAGGCATTACCATCCCTGACTTCAAACTGTATTACAGAGCTACAGTAATGAAAACAGCTTGGTATGGCATAAAAACAGAGACGTGGACCAATGGAATCGAATCAAAAACCCGGATAAATCCACAAACCTATGAACACCTGATTTTTGACAAAGGAGCTAAAATTATACAATGGAGAAAGAAAGCACCTTCAACAAATGGTGCTGGCATAACTGGATGTCAACCTGTAGAAGAATAAAAATAGATCCGTATCTATCACCATGCACAAAACTCAAGTCCAAATATATTAAAGACTTCAATATAAATCTGAACACACTGAACCTGAAAGAAGAGAAAGTGGGAAGTGGTCTGCAACACATGGGTACAGGAGACCACTTCCTATGTATAACCCCAGTAGCACAGACAATAAGAGCAACAATGAATAAATGGGACCGCCAAAAACTGAGAAGCTTCAATAAAGCAAAAGATACTGTCATTATGACAAAAGGGCAACCTACTGAATGGGAGAAGATCTTCACCAACCTTACATCAGACAAAGGCCTGATCTTCAAAATATATAAAGAACTCAAGAAACTAGACATTAAAATTCTGAATAATTCAATTAAAAAATGGGGTACTGAACTGAACAGAGAATTCTCAACAGAAGTTCAAATGGCCAAAAGATACTTAAGGTCATGTTCAACTTCCTTAGCAATCAGGGAAGTGCAAGTCAAAACAACTTTGAGATACCGTCTTATACCTGTCAGAATGGCTAATATCAAAAACACCAGTGATAACTTATGCTGGAGAAGTTGTGGAATAAGGGGAATGCAAACTTGTGCAACCACGTTGGAAACCAGTGTTGAAGTTTCTCAGGAAATTGGGAGTCAACCTACCTCAGGATCTAGCAATTCTACTCTTGAGAATATACCCAAGAGATGCCCAATCATACTACAAAAGCATTTGTTCAACTATGTTCATAGCAGCATTGTTTGTAATAGCCAGAACCTGAAACAACCTAGATGCCCCTCAATGGAAAAAATGGATAAAGTGTGGCACATTTACACATTAGAGTTTTACTCAGCGGTAAAAAACAATGACATCTTGAATTTTGCATGCAAATGGATGGAAATAGAAAACACTATCTTGAGTGAGATAACCCAGATCCAAAAAGATGAAAATGGTATATACTCACTGATTAGTAGATTCTAGCCATAAACAAAGGACATTGAGCCTATAGTTCATCATCCTAGAGAAGCTAAATAATAAGGTGAACCCAAAGAAAAACATATAGATCCTCCTGGAAATTGGATGCAGACAAGATTGCCAGGCAAAAGTTGGGAGCATGGGCAGGGTTGGGAATGGATGGAAGAGGAGATAGGGAGAGAGAAGGGAGAAGGAGAGGATTGGGGGAGAGCTTGGGAGAGTGTTATTGTTGAGATGGAGTAAGGGCAGATATGGGAACAGGGAAGAAGATATTTTAATTAGGCAAGCCATACTAGGGTTGGCAAAAGACTTGGTTCTAGAGGGTTTCCCAGGTGTCCAAGGGGATGTCCCCAGCTAGGTCCTTGGGAAGCAGAGGAGAGGGTGCCTGAACTGGCCTTATCCCATAGACACACTGATGAATATCTTGAATATCACCATTGAACCCTCCTCTGGATATATAGACAGAGACTCAAATTGGAGCACTTGACTGAGCTCCCAAGGTCCAGTTGAAGAGCAGAAAGAGCAAGAAGATGAGCAAGAAAGTCAGGACCACAAGGGGTTTATCCACCCACTGAGATGCTGTGTCTGATCTAATAGCAGCTCACCAAAGCCAGCTGGATTAGGACTGAACAAGCATGTGATCGAACTGGACTCTCTGAATGTGGCTGACAATAAGGGCTGACTGAGAAGCCAGTGATAATGGCACTGGGATTTGATTCCACTGCATGTACTGGGTTTTTGGGATTCTAGCCTGTTTGGATGCACACCTTCCTAGGCCTGGATGGAGCAGGGAGGGCCTAGGACTTCCCACAGGGCAGAGTACCCTGCCCTCTCTTTGGACTGGAGGGGGTAGGTGGGGGAATGGGAGGGAAATGGGAAGAGGGAAGGAAGTAGAAATTTTGAATGTTATTATTTATAAAGCAATAAAAACAAAACAAAACATACAAACAAAAGACTTTAACATGAAACATACAAATAAATATCTATGATATTCGTATCTACCTGTATTCCATGAATAACCCCAATACAGATATAACAAATTCTATGGAGTTGTCAAACAATTTCTCATATATATCTTGTAAATATAGTTTATTTATTCTCATTTTACGTGCATTGGTGTTTTGCCATGGCTACCATGGCTATCTAGTCTCCTGGAACTGGAATTATAGACAGTCGTGCGCTGCCATGTAGATGCTGGGAACTGAATCTGGGCCCTCTGGAAGAACACTCAGTGCTCTTAACAACTGAGCCCTCTGTCTAGTCATAAATACTGTTTTATATTAAACTATCAGCATTATCCTGGAAAATTCTCAAACAATACCTCTGAAAAACTTTTGCTATAAGTTAATAAACGAAATGAATCTTAAAATATTTATTTAATATTGTAGTCTAGATTCTAGGTCAAAGAAGTTAAATAAGGTACTGAATATAATGCACCTCTAATTATAAAGAAAGAAATGAAACTATCTCATCTGGTTAATAACATAGTGATATGTATAGAAATCCTAGTTAATACATGAAGAAATATTTAAATTATCAGCAAAAAGCAGAATAGCAGATGTAAAAAAACTACTACTAACCTCATTAGTATTTTAATGAATATTATAATTTACTAGTGTGTACATTAAATGAAAGAAATATAAAACATTTCACTGAGACCTGCAAAGCTGTATCGAAAGGAATTTAAAGACATACAGAAAAAGAAAGGCATCCACACTCATGAGTCAATGAAAATAACCTTGTGACAGTGGATACACTTTCCAGATTTAAACTCAGTGATGTTCCTATCAACTTCGTGCTTTTTTTTTTTTCATTTAA
>NW_026068613.1:1502355-1505049 GCF_014885135.2 Alexandromys fortis
ATTTAATTTACTTGCACAGGTATCATTGTACATCCATGAAAATTATGTGACTAAAAAAAAATCACAGCTAACTTAAAACAAGAGAAAGAAGCCCCAAACCTCCTCCTGTCTTGAATCTAACTATAATATTGTAATATTTTGCTTCATGTAGTACTAAATATAAATGTGGCAATTAATGGAATGAGTTTGACATTCCAGAAACAAGCTTATAGCTATAAGCTGTGGATATAAGGGTTTACAACCAATCAAATGAAAATAATTTTTATCATATGGGGCTGGATTAATTTCATAGATACTTCTTATTAATCTGTTATTCTTTTTCTCATACTATTTAATCATATCAATTCAAAACTATTGCAACTAAATACAGCAGGTAAAGCTATATCAATATGGATGGACATCATAACCACATTTTTACAAATTTAGAATTATTAATGTTTCTTAGGTAAGAGCCCAAATCATGAGATATCATATAAAATTAGTAAATTAACATTATATAAAGTCTGGGAAAAAAAGACACACAATATGGTAATATATCAAATAATATATTCAAGGAACAGATTTGAGCCAAATAAACTTCTGGGGCCTATGCACTAATCATCATACAATATGGTTCTGTCCTTGCAGCATGAAGAACATTAAGACATGTCCTAAAACAAATGACTCTGAGACTGTTTTCACTGGCCATGTGACTAGTCTTCCTCTGTTCCCTGCCTCTGGCAGTGATGTGCCAGAAAGCAAAGGTTCTTATCACAGAAGCTCCATTTGGCCTTAATTGCATCATTGTAGACTCAATACTAGTCATGAATGTCTGGTCCATCCCAACTGACTAATTGCCCTGAAGTCTACCATGTTCTCGTAAATTCTGCTGCTTCCTGATCCTCTAACACTGCCTTTATGTTTTAATACCTTTCACCTTGACAGAGGATCACAAACGCTCTTCCCTACATCAGTTGTCTTCGCCATCTTTTATCTGATACATCTAAACAAGGAGTGCGCCACCAGCTTTGCCTGCATCTTAGCGTTACCGAAGCAGAAATGACATACAACAAAGCATTTAATTTGTTCACATTGTACACATTTAAACACTCATGCCACCATAATAATCAAGATAATGAATATATGCAACCTTTTCAAATGGCTCTTCGTATACTTTTATAGTCATTTATGTTTAGAAGGCTTAATTTGAGACCTAACCACTCAGGTTTTGATGGGGCACATGCCGATTTGTTAGCCCCAGGCACTGTATTGCACAGCATGCATTTAAAATTTACCTTCCCGTGGGCCGGGCGGTGGTGGCGCACACCTTTAATCCCAGCACTTGGGAGGCAGAGGCAGGCGGATCTCTGTGAGTTCGAGACCAGCCTGGTCTACAAGAGCTAGTTCCAGGACAGGCTCCAAAACCACAGAGAAACCCTGTCTCGAAAAACAAAAATAAAATAAAATAAAAAATAAAATTTACCTTCCCAACTTTAGTTAAGATTTCTACATTGATTAATGTTCCCGTCTCTCTCCACCCATCCTACAGTAAATTTTTTTGAATGCTTTTCTACGGATTTTACTATAATCCTTACCATATTTAAGTAGAATGATTTAGTGCTTTTGCCTTTGTAGCTTGTTTAGTTCCGTTTGTACAGTATCTTCCTTGTTTGTCCATGTTGATTCCTGTTTGGGGTCCGGCTTCACCCCAGTCCCTGTTATCCATGTGTCCCGGGAGTCAGAAATGTTCAGGTGGAACTTTCCAACACAGCCCCCTCCCTGAGAGCTGCTACAGTCCAGAAACCCCCTCTGAGAAAGCCTGCCAAAGGGTGACCCCTCCCCAGAGAGGATCACGACCACTGCCGCAGGCTATTTAAACTGCCCCCCCCCCCCTTACAGAGAACAAACACTTGGTTTTTCTGGTTCTCCTTTTCCCCTCTCTGTGGTTTCCCAGTCTTCCTTCCTGGGGGTGGGGCCTGGAAGGCCACCAGGGAAGAACTCACACATCCATTAAACCTGGGCTTTTTCTAATTTTCTCTGATTTGGATTATTGCATTGGCAGAGAGGTTTATTGCGGTATGAAACCCTTCAATTTCGACTGTAAGATTTCTTTTGGAGAATAAAACAAAATTGTCTTACTTAAAAGTATTTAATAATGCTGTACAACAACAATAAAATCGCTAAGCTACATCCACACTTTAAATTTTTACTATATTTCATCAAATTCATCTAGGAGCAAGCTGTTTCCATAGTTCTGCATTAACTTGACAAAATCTGTGTAATCTCTGTAGTCATCCTGGCTGTACTAATCACTTATGTTTTGTGTCCTAAAACAGGAAAACACATCACAGTTGTATGGACCCAGGGAACTTCTAGAATTTGACCTAAGAGTTGGAAGCTTGACATGAACAAAAAGCATTTTATCACAAAGTCTACCGATGATAGCCACATGGTAGCTATTATAAAAATTTATGGAAAATAATCATGAATACTTTGAGGATGATGCCACTTCAAGAAGATATTGTCTGGATGTGAGTGTGAACCTATAGTAAAAAGCTTTCAAAAGTGAGAAACAGAAATGATGTTTCCAGTGCTGAGTACAAAGAAAGTCATAACACAAGCCATGCTCCTCTTCAGACTACTACAGTCTAGAAGGGAAGAGGGAGGTAGTCGGCCTGATTGCTTGATATTCAAAAAAAAAAAAAAAAAAAAAAA
>NW_026068613.1:1505570-1511161 GCF_014885135.2 Alexandromys fortis
CATTTTTGGGCCTCCACAATATGTGACTGAATTATCAGGCTAGCAACCTATGACTAGACAGATTCTTGGCGCTAACGGAGAATCTACTACTATTACTCTGCTAAACTGCCATTGTATTAAGTCAACTCCAATTGACTTATCATTACACTGTTACATTAAATCAGCTTTCAATCCTCAATAGAGAAGCTTCTATATGTAGTACAGACTGATTATAACAGAGGTTCACAAGTTGTGAAAATAAGAGACTGCTCAGCCCTCAGTGGAACATATAAAACACACTCTGCCCCTTTGTCAAGGCACAGAAATCCTGTAGAAGAGGGGAAAGAAAAAGTTTAAGAGCCAGAGGTGGTGATTGACTACAGGGAAACTTTATCTTCTTAATATATTAGGGAAGCTGTGTTTGTAACAACACGTATAAAACCGATACAAGCCCGGCCAGACCAAACTTCAGCACAGACGGGGATGTAGGGATGAAGTTTCACACCCAGCTAAGAGGCTATTGGAAATTGATGGCTTATGGGAGAGTCATTAACTCTAGACCATGTTCCAACAGAATAGCTGAGCAACGCAATTTGCTTTTGTTGCATTCTGAAAACAAATTAAAGGACACAAGATGGATGCATAGGAAAGGGAGTGGATATGGCAAGAACAAGGAGAATATGATAAAAAAAACATGTACAAAATTCTCAAAGCACTAGTTTGTGTGTGTGTGTGTGTGTGTGTGTGAGAGAGAGAGAGAGAGAGAGAGAGAGAGAGAGAGAGAGAGAGAAAGAAACAGAGAAAGACAGAGAGAGAAAGAGAGAGAAATAGAAGAAAGTTTTGTTTGTTTTCTTATAGACAGTTTTGGAGTTTGAGCACTACTTGTCATTAGTCAGAAAGCAATGGTTTAACTTGCTCATATTAATTAATAACCCAAAGTTTGTATTTGAAAAAGAATGCTCTGTATAAATATGAAGTTTTATAATGTGGGTTTAAAAACAACTATCTCTTGGTCATAAGAAAAGTTAGTGTTAAATTATCAGGAAACAGATTTTTGATTGAAAGACATTTTTTTTCATATCATATATTCTGATCAGGATTTTCTCCTCCTCATCCACTCCCCAGACCTTCCCCCACCTCCCCATGCTTTCAATCTCACACCTTTTCTCTCCATGTCTAAGAAAAAAACAGTCAAATAAAAGAAAGAAAGAAACCAGAACAGAACAAAAACAAAGAAAAGACATAGCAGGAGAAACATTTTTAGAGACACACATAAATACACATATAAAAACCCCATAAAAATCAGAAAATAGGAAATGATAATATACAAACAAATATCAGTAAGGTAAAAAATGCCTAAACAAAAGAATCTGAGACAAAAGATTTCCAAAAATATCATAAAGTTTGCACTGTGTTGGTCATTTACTTATCATAGCATCAAAATTATATTGAGGAATCTGGATAAATATGTGTCAATTTATCCAGCTAGTAATATGTAATGTGAGTTTGTCACATTTATATTATTTAATTCTCACTAAGAAAAATTACATACCTTTATTTTCCTATAATTTCTAATATAGATCTAAACAACTAATAAGACTAAAATATCAAGCTTTGTGTTTTTGTTAAAATTATTTATTATAGAGATCAAACTTTCAGTGGTTGGGCAGTACACTTCACTGAAAAATTTTAGATAGTCAAGATATTGAGAATATAAAAAGAAATGACCAAATGTATTTATTCACAAAATAAAGAATCTTAACTAAAAGAACACATTCTATACATATAAAGCAAAATGAACCATAAAATTGCTTTGATGGATTAAAAATATATTTATAGGTCTTAAAGGTTACTCTCTGTTGGTGAACTATGTAACATTCAAGAATTGCCTTTTCCATGTGCAAGGAGTTGTAAAACCATTTCTCCCTGAATCACCTTCTTTTTCATACCCAAACAATCACATACTAACAGTACACTCATGGATAGGCACATGCTATTGTCTCTGGACTCCTTTCTGAACAAAACTATTAGATATGGTATGTTTTTGTTATGATGACTATTTCTTCATACATGGAACTTCTTTTTTTGAAATAACTTATTTAGAGCAACTTTGACATCCCTGTTCCTCAGGCTGTAGATCATGGGATTCAGCATGGGCACAACAGTCGTATAAAACACAGAGGATACTTTGCCTTTGTCTTTGGAGCTGACTGAGAAGGGCTGTAGGTACATGAATGCCAGGGAACCAAAGAAGACAGCAACAGCAGAGAAGTGGGAGCTGCAAGTGCTGAAGGCTTTGAATCTGCCCTCAGTGGATTTGATACGGAGGATGCTAGCAATGATGAAGATGTAAGAACCCAGGATGGTCAGGGTTGGAATAAAGATATTGAAAGCACTGAGACATAGAAGTACTACTTCATTGATAAAAGTACTGGTGCAGGCAATCTCCATCAATGGGAAAAGATCACAGAAGTAATGGTTTATTATATTAGTGTTACAGAAAACCACTCTTAGCATGCAGAGAGTATGAACTGCTGCACCGATGAAGCCCATACCATACACCCCACCAACCATCCAGGAACAGACTTGGTAAGACATAGTGACATTGTAGAGCAAAGGATTACAAATGGCAACATAGCGGTCATATGCCATGGTAGCCAACATGTGACATTCAGAAATAACAAAAGCAATGAAGAAATAGAGCTGAGTCATACATTCCTGGTAGGAGATGACATTCTTCTTTGCCACAAAGTTCACCAGCATTTTGGGGGTGATGATAGTGGAGTAACAGAGGTCAATGAAAGACAGACTGCTGAGGAAGAAGTACATGGGGGTGTGCAGGTGGGAACTGAGAATGATCAGGATGATCATACCAAGGTTCCCCAGCACTGTAAACAGGTAGATTCCAAGGAAGAGGAGGAACAGGGGAACGTGCAGCTCTGGTTTGTCTGTTAACCCAGCAAGGATGAACTCTGTCACTATGGATTGATTGCCTTCTGCCATTATTTTTCTGAGAGTTCTATTTAAGAAGTGAAAAAAAAAGGAATTATATATTTGTTATCTTTCCATACATTGAAGTGTAATATAGAATTTAAATCTTTTGGGACAGATATTTCAAGTTCTCTGACAAATATTGTGCATGTTGGATGACAAAAATGTTTGTGACTCCAAAAATATGGAACATGTAAACAAACAGCAGGTAGACATCTACAACCATCTGTGTTGTATCACAATACAGTATGTTTGTACTTGGTCCCAAATCTCTGAAGAGTAGGTATGATTACTTTGATTTTGTTTCCTCTGTACTCTATATACCTTACTAATCATGCTCTACTGTATGGAGCTTTCATATTCAGATATGTATAACATCCACAAGAGAACCTAACCAATACAGCTGGAAGTCTGCCATGGTAACATATACAAGTAAAATAAAAGCTTTTTGCACTTTCATTTAGCATTGAATCAGAAGTTTTATTTCTGGCAATTAATCAAGGAAATAGAAAGAAGACCCTTTTGTGTGGAAATCAAATATGAAGTTGCATATTCTTATTAACAACGATGTCCTATACAGACAATTCTAACCCAGTCATATTTCTATTGAACTGGTGTATGAAGTCAAAGATGTTGTGGAAGACAAGATCAATATGAAAACTCAAGAATTACAGAACTATCATAAACCTGTAAAATTCTATGGGTAAGTGAGAGGGATTTAGAGGAATTAAACAGCTAAGTAAATGGAATTCAAAGATTCAACATTGTAAAAAATGGAAAAACAATTCTAAAACGTCATATAAATTCAGTGCAATACTTGTGAAATCAAAACTGTGTTATTGTAGATACTGAAAATAGAATGCCTAGAGAACATATGTGGCCCAGGAAAATCAGAGAGACTTTGAAAGACAGGAATAAAGTGGGAGATTTTACTTTTTCCTACTTGGAAATTGTTTAAGTGTTACAATATCAAGATGGTATCATATTGACTTAAACACAGGTGTACTAGGAAATGAAATTACTGGTCTCAAAATGAACACCTTTAAAAAAATAGTTTAGTATAACTATTTTATGACATTTAAGCAGAGATAGTAATTTTATTTCAACATATGGCACTGAAATAATACATAACTCCTTTTAATCAATAAAATTATTTAAAACTGTGTACTGGAATAAATAGAACAGCCAAATTTATAGCAATTATAACAATAATAATAAAAAACCACAAGCCAAAATTTTGCAAGTTTAGAATTGATGATAGTTCTTAAACAAAATGGCAAAGCAAAAACAATCATACAAAATTAATAAGCCGAGAATTATTAAAAATTAAAGGGTGCTTTGAAAGACATAACATATAACTTGATACATGAAATACAAAGAAGTTCAAGGATTATATTTTAAGAAGTTATAGGTAGTGTACATAAAGAACTCACGCAACATAACTACTAAAATGACAAATGATGTCATTTGTAGTGCTCAGAAGATATTAAGATCCTCTATGCGATGCACACATGGCCAATAACCACCTGAAAATCTCTGTGTTATCACTGGTTGTTAAGGAACTTCAAATCAAAACCATAATGGAAAAATATTTCACACCAATTGGAAAATCTACAATAAAAATATAGTAAGTGTAGTTGAGGGAGTAAAAAAATAATCATTCTTACACATTTCTTCTGGAATTTTAAAATGATGCACAGTATTTAGCAAATGCATTGTTTAAATTAAAAAATAACCTGTTGCATTAACATGTACCTAATAATTTTAGTGCTAAATACATACCCCCATGAACTAAAAATTTTCTGACATAAAAATTTGTATATTAGTATATAGAAAAGTGCTTATGATAGTCCATGGTTGGAATCCATTCAAGTGTCATTCAACAATGAATGGACAGGTATGGTGTACTTTGACCATAAAATGGGGCACTCAGTAAATATGCCTGAAATCATGAGAGTTGTCTCATTGTGAGACTGAAGCATGCTACTTGAAATTAACCAGGCATGGGTAACCAAATATTATAGGACACAATTATCAGTGTCAAGAATAGGTTATTCATATGGATTGAAAGAGCTGTCTGCCAAGTGCTGTGGGAAAGGAGACTGTCATGACCACTTGTAACAATGAGGCCTTAATTGGGATGATGATGATGATGATAAAATGATCTGCCATGGAACATGGTAATACCTGTATAGCTCCTCAATAATAGTAAACACATTGAATTCTACAGTGGAAAATATGTATTTAATAAATACATCATATATATATATATATATGCATCATAATGTGTGTATTATAATAGTGAGGTAGCAATTTGACACTGACTTATGCTGTCTACTATATCCTGCTGCTTTGTTACCCTCCTGGAAGCTATTTCCATCAAGACTTTGCCTCATGTCAAATATACCCATTTAAGTTTTCTCTAGGCTGTGATATCCCTCTCCTGTAAGTAACTAAAAGTGCTTTGATGATTCATATGCTAGCACAATCGCTGAGTATTTTGTTCTTTCTAAAATATAAAGAAGAAAAATAAGCTCTTGTGTTAATCTCTCTGTGTCTGTTTGTCTGTCTGTCTGCCTCTCTCTCTCTCTCTCTCTCTCTCTCTCTCTCTCTCTCTCTCT
>NW_026068613.1:1512714-1524550 GCF_014885135.2 Alexandromys fortis
CTCCCCCCCCCCCCCCCCCCCCCCCCCCCCCCCCCCCCCCCCCCCCCCCGGCTGTTCAAGAGAAGCTGTCATGGAACTCTCTCTGTAGACCAGGCTGGTCTCAAACCCCAGAAATCTGCTTGCCTCTGTCTCTTGAAGGCTGGGATTAAGGCTTTCACCACTACCTCCTGGTTGTTTGCTTTCTTTAAATGTGTTTAGAATGCTTATTAAGAGGAAATCTGCCTTAGGTTCTAAGTGTAATCCCTTACTATAAACTACCAGAAGTATACTATACAGAGAATCATACTGTATTCATGTAAAATTTGTAAGATTTAGTACTAATTGCACATGCCCTCCCTATGTGCCCCACATATCATTGCAGGAATCACCTTTATGTTATTTTCTTTGGATTTGACATTTATGCTTACCCTACATAAGTAAATAACTCCTCATTTCTTCTTTTTTACTGCATTATTTCACTTTGCATGGTGTCTTCTGACTTTTCTGTGCCATTTCAAATAAGATTTCCTTTGGAAAATAAACATTGTGTTATTTTTCTCTCATAACAAACATGTGTTTGGTAAGACATATTCAGTTCTTTGTTTCACTATGGTCTTGCTAGGTTAATGCAGTAAAAGGTTTAAACAATTCTGCAATATATTATTCAGTAGTTGATAAATCTACTTAGTACTGAATATGGACTAATGTACATTGCACAGTTGTATCTGTTCATGGAAATAAAAAAACAGTATCTCCTAGTTATATGAACCCAGGAAACATCTAAAACTGTGTCTTAGGGTTAGAAAATATGAGTTATTATTAGGTAAGAATTTATATCTAAGTTTGCCTTGAAAATACATTTTATTAACAACTTAGCTGATATCAGTCACAAATTTTATTATGAAATTTATAGACTATAATAATGAACACCTAATTACTATTTTAAGAAGTATTACTTGGGTATGAATGTGAACTGACACTAAAATAATTTAATGGTGATAAGCAGAAATGCTGCTCTGAGAATTCAGGCTAGAAATATATTGGTGGCATATGCTCCTCAAAATGCTCTAATATAGAAGTTGGAGGGGAAGCAGGAAGTCAGTACACCATGATGGCAGGTCCAAAGGAGTGTGGCTGCTATGGTCTGCCTAGAAGGGGTTCAATGGATGCTTTTCAAATGGAAAACGAGGCTAGAAGGATTACCAGAAGTAGACTAGGTTGACACAATTTTCAGGGATAACAAGTATAAGAGGGTTTTGAGTTAATGCATATATTTATAAGAATAGCATGGTAAATAAATTAATCATTTCAAATGATTTATTTAAAGAAATAGGAGATCCAACATGACAAAAATAATAGGCACACAAGTTAAACAGCACTGGATGAACCATATTGTTTCATATGTGTATTTAATAACAGTTCTTTATAAATTGAAATTGTCCAATAAAGCCAGTCAAATAGATGTAACTTGTAACTAGTATCTATATATCAGTAACAAATTATTGTATGTTCCTTTAAATGCAATTTTGCTAACATTAAAGTTCATACAAATGGAATAAGTATAGGTAGAAAGGTGAAAATGGTCAGGTCATTCCTATATATTTGTGTGTTATTGGGAAATATGCGTGATCACCATCAGAGAGCATGAAGAAATTCTGACATCTGTGATCTAAAGTTCATGGTGGGCCTCTGAAATTCTGAGCTAAAGTGGAGTGAGGAGAATGCAATGTACATGTTCACCTTTCTTTACTTGAAAGCCTGTCTCACTGTGAAACGTGAACTGGAGGCTCTGTTCTCTTTTGGGAATTTGCTTTTCATTTGGTGATGCTGATAATCCAAAGTAAAAGCATAGGCTTTCTACTTTTAAGAGATCAGAATACAAATCGCTAATTCTGAGTATTTCACATGCTCATACAAATCCACAATCCTGATTGCCCCACAGCTTCCCAAGGCACTTACCTGAATGATGTTATTGTCACATAGCATCTCACAGTGAGTTTTCATTAAAATATATGTAAAAGGAAATTCTCTCAAGATTTCTTTCCACAAGGGATAAGTTGATGTGAGACAAAAACAATTAAAGATTCCTTTAGCATCCTTTTTATAACATTCCCATTGATTCCCATGTGTACAGTTCTTTCTTTTTTTATTGCAGTTGAACAACAATTAAGTTAAGCACTAGAACCCAAGGTCTTGAGATACGGTTGTCAAAGACTTTTACAACAGTTTTCAATTTGAAAATAGTTCCTGAAATACTGGAGAACCCGAGTCTAGTCTTTTTCAGTTTTATTAAGTTTTGGAGAAGAACACAGTGATTTGTAATTGTTATTAAATGTTGCTAACTAGGGGCTGGGTGAACGACTCAGCAGCTAAGACAGCGTACTGCTCTTGCAGAGGGACTGAGTTCACTTCCTAGCACCCGTGTCAGGCATCTCACAGCTGCCTCTCACTCAAGCTCCAGAAAATCTCATGCCCTCTTCTGGCCTCCTTGGGCACCCATACATTAATGCAGTGCACACAGAGACATAGAAAAATGGTTGAAGTAAAATAAAATCTTAGGAAAACATTTTAAAAAACATTATATATTGTTACTCACATATTTTCTTATTTTGTGACATTTAAAAATGTAACCACAGAGAAAGTGCTAGAAATAAACATGCTAATGTAAGCTGGAAATGAGTATCAAGTGTAGGACTAAAGTAAAATAAGTTACATAGTAATCAATTTAGATAATAGTTGAAAGGGTTGTTTTTATAAGGATACTGTTTGAAAGATCTGTAACTACTGTACTATAACTGAAAACTAGACAGTAGACAGGAGCCCAGGATGCTATGGAAATTAACTTCTATTAAGTAACTAGGATAAAATTCTCAAGAACAAAAATTGTCATGAGAAAGCTTAAGAGAAACTACATAAAACATAGAGCCAAAATTACTATAATAAACAATAAAGTTAATATTGCCTGTTTGGGTTTTTAAAGGTATTTTGTTAATCTTTTGGTATTTTCATGCATTGTATTTGAAAATATTAATTTCTCTTTCCAAGCTCCTCTTAATCCACTTCGCTATGCCATCCCCACTCAACTTTGTGACCTCATTCAGATTTTAAAATTCATTGAGTGCAATTTGTGCTTCTTGTATGGTCACTCTTGTTTGTGGACCAACCACAGAAGCATGGCTGATTCTAAAGAAAAATCTCCCTCTCCAGCAACCAACAATTGCAATAGCTGCTCAGCTAGGGCTAGGATTCTGTGTACTCTCCACCAGTGCTGGGATTTTCTGTGACTTGAGCTTGTGTAGGTGTTGTACAAGCTGTCATAATTTCTATGGTTTCCTATATACAAATGTCCTTCAAAGGCCATTTCCTTACAGTCATTCACCACATCTGGCTCTTTCACTCTTACCATGTTTTCTTCTGATGTGATAGCTGAACATTTGGAGAGTTTTTCACTATTGTTGTGTGTGGTGATTCTTTCTTTGTTATCTAGCAGCAAATAAAGCTTGACTGGAGATCAGAAAGCAGAGCTAAGCCACTAGGTTAGCCATAGAAGCAAGGCAGAGATGGCACACATTTTTAATCCCAGCACTTGGGAGATGGAGACAGAGGCAGGGATCTCTTTGAGTTCAAGGTCACCTCATGCTACAAAAGATTGATCCAGTCTAAAAGAGAAACAGAGCCAGGCAGTGATGTCTCATGACTTTAATCCCAGCACTAGGAAGGTAGAGACAGAAAGGAATATGGCTAGGTGGAGAGAGGTTTATAAGGTGGGAGGACACAGGAGCTCAAGCAATTCTGTCTGAAGATTTGTGAAGACAGGATTTTGCCCCCTTTGGTCGAGGATTCAGTAAAGGTTAAAAAAAAAGTCACTTTGGTGGCTCACTTCTTAATTGTCTGATCTTTCAGCATTTACCCTGATATCTGACTATGGATTTTTATTATTAGGATCAATTAGAATTCATGCTATAGATATTCTATTTAGGGCTGAGGACTCTGCAGTCACTTACTTTCTACACCCCAACTACTGTCGGACTCAGTGTGCTTCAACATCTACTGCATCTGATGCTGAGAGATACACCAATTAATGGATTCTTAGCTTTGATAAGTGGAGCATTTAGGTGGTAACAAGAGTAAAGACAAGGTTTCATGTACATAAGAGATGTCTTAATATTATTGTCAATAATTCCATAAATATAAAAAATTCTGAAATAAAATTGAATACCAGAACATTTGGCCGTTTTTCTTAAAGGGAAGGAAGAAAGGAAGGAATGAAATAACAAAGGAAAGAAGAAAGGGCAAAAAGAAGAAAAAGTCTTAGACCATTTTTCCATATTTTCTGTGCCTCTACAACTATAGATAATTCTTTTTAATCATGCTTTTTATTGGCCCAAAGTTGAATAATTTAATTATTTATAGCACATTTATAATCCATTTGCAAAGTAACAACAAATTTATATATACTATAATTCTCTCAAACATGCAGATGTCAAAAAATGTGTATTTCTTCTCATTTTCTTCTATGAATGTATGTGTTGTATGGATATGTGTTTATATTTGTGAGCATGTGTACACACCCATACTCTTCTAGAGGTCATAGGACACCAATGACTTCTATTGCTGTCTTCCATTTCCTTAAGTCAGGATCTCTCACTGAATCTGAAGCTTGGGATTGTATAAGATTTTGGCTAGGCTGGCTGGCCATTCAGCCCTTGTGGTCCTCCTGTCTCTCCTCTCCCTGCATCAGAATTACAGATGTACTTCCACTCTCGCCTTTTCTAAACGTGGGTGATGAACTAAGATACATGTCTGTGCATCAATTCCTCTTATCAATTGCGGTATCTCAAGCCCCTTTGAAATTTCAATGTTTTACTGAAAATGATCACAAACTAAAGAAATTTGTGATTGGTCATGGAGACACATGCCTCTAAGATGTCCTATTAGAAGAATGAATAATGGGTGCTGTGCACATGGAAACAGTCTGGAATAGAGAATTAGTTTACAGGATGCCTAGAAGTAAACTAAGACTTTTTATTTTTTAATTTTTTTAATTTATTTATTAAAGGTTTCTGCCTTAAACTATTGTCAAAATATTTCTATAATCAGTCTACCAAAAGAATTCAGACACACAATTTGTGAATTGAAATATTTGCAGTATTCTACCCACCGAGCTTAAGATTTTTGTAGCACAATGGTATATGAAATCACTTCTACTTTCAAGGTCATAAACATGGTTGCATTTTAGAAGATGAGGCTGAGATCACTTCATTGTACACAGAACATCCATTGTTTTTATGTAGAACTTGCTGTTTTAGATTTACCTTGCTGAATGACAACCCTATTTCTTCCCAATATATGTGAAAAGAACAATCATCACAGGTACAAATTTTATTATGTATTATGATTTTAATTGGAAATGTCTCCTACAGCTAATGTCCTGATTAAGTGGTCATGGTCACTGCTTGTTTTGTGAGGTTCTGGATATTTTGGAAGGTGGGGTGCAGCTGGAGGTAATAGGTCATAGCAGAATGGTCCTTTGGGAGTGTATTGTTCCTAGTCACTATTTGTCTTGCTTTTTGCCTTCAGGAAGGCTCTGATAGTGACCCATTTTGCTAGTGTAATGTCAAGAAATTTTGTATCAGAGATATAAAAGACAAACTCTGCATGAGTTTATTACCCCAAATTCCCACAGTGTTTCATGATAGGATGTTAGGCTCCTTTTAATCATTAGTACTTTGATATTTATTATTCTGTAACTATATTTAATTGCACATATATGTTTATGATATATCTATCCCTTTATATCTATATTTATTCATAAATATATAATAAAAACCCATAGACATATAAATCTTAATTTGTATAATTTGGTGGGATAGGAGAGGGGTATAAGAGGAAGAGCTCATTTGTGTATAGAAAATCAGGAAGGGTACTTCTTCCAATGTTCAAATAGGGAAATAAACTATTTTCTGTCATTACAATTTTTGATGGTATACAGTGAAGCAAAGATGACACAAGATGTGTCCCCATTACGTATTTGAAGCAAACAAAACAGAAGTCAAGTACTGCTCTATTTCTGTTAATAAACTAGAGTGAAGCTGGGTAACAAGGGAAAAGGAGGCCAATGCTGTGTTGTGGACACAGTGCAACACAGGGTAAGCATGGTGCTCCTTGGAGATGCCTCTACTTTCATCCTTGATTCTTTAGACTTTGAAGCCTAAAGAAGTTAGCAGGGATATCATTTGAATGTAGCTTTAATAAATACAGAAATATACAGCTTTCTTTATGACCGACTTATAAACCACATTCTCTAAAGGCAGATGCTTCCTCGTTTCTGCTATCTGCCTATGTGTTTGCATGATTTTGGCATGATAGGGAATTTCAAGAATAGTTTCTTGTATATTAATCACTGATACCTCTTAGAGATGGAGTTTCATCAGCAAAATGCCAAATAATTTCATGGAATGAACTTTTATTTGATGATCTTTTAATATTAAAGTAAAAACGCTATAAAGTGGGTGGTAAATATTTATTATCTACAATATGATCAATTCATATGTGGTAAGTGAACCACATGCCATGTAATATATACAGACAAGTACGATAGGAATACAAAGAGACTTTTGTGGGATAATGGAAGAGACAAGCTGAATAGAAAAGGGTAAGAGGAACCAAGGACCTTTATTCTGATTTTCAAAATAGAATGTTCTCTTGTTTCTACTTTTCGTGTTGTACTATGAGGAGACGTGATAGAAGGTGTCTTGTCACATATTTGAAGGAAAGCTGAAGACAAACCCACCAGTGTTCAGTGCCTACTTCAAGATTCAGCTGAAATAATAAATGGAAGGCAATAGGTTTAAAAGCCAATGCTGGGAATAAAAATAAAAGTTCCAGTGCTGTGTTTCTGGACACAAATTAGTACAGTGAACAGGGTACTGTGTGCTATTTGGAAATCTCTGTGCTTCTCTTTGTAATGCAACATGTTTAAAGGCTTTGGTGCTCCCAGGAATCATGAAGTATAGAGGTTTCTAAATCAATAAGGAAGTGAATAGAATAAATGGGAAATTATTCTAGGCATACAAGAAAAGCCATGCTGCTGCTCCTGACATCTCCAGGAGATGTGAAAGATGAAGGCAACCAGGAGATACTGAGACTTTCTGATGTGGGCGATGCCATCTGACACAGAAGCAAAGTTTATTGTTTGGATCTTAATTGGATAATGGTTGGAAAATAAAACTTATTGGTTAAAAGTTTCTTTCATAAAGGTCAGAAACTGATAGGAATAGTTAGTTTTGGGGGTATGAATACTATTAGACCAAAAAATTTTAAATTTTAATTTTTTTCTATATGAAAAATAGCACAACAATGCACTTGTTAAAAGCATCACTTCTGAAACGGATATTCTAAAATGCAGTCTTAGGAAAATACAGTAGTTATTTCAATTAGAAAACAACACATTAAAATTTCAGAAAAACAAAGAAGCTGGCAAAGTCCTAAAACTGGATCAATACCTATGTCAAGAGTATTTGAACAGTTGCACAGTTTTATTCAATGTTTTTAGTATTATTTCATTGATAGTAGGAGCAATAATATTTTTAATACGTTTTATAGTCCACAATACAGTTCTACATGCTAAGGAAGATTTAGAAGTGATAGTTTGAGTCATTTTTGCTAAGTCCACTTACTTTATAGATCACTCTTTCAGATATAGTTGGTAATACACTTAATTGAGAAGGGTTTGATATACAAAAAGCAAATAATTGAAGCTTTTCTACTATATGTATTTATTCCCTTAAGTGAGATACATAAATATCACCCAAAAAGAGCCATGTTCCACACACATAAAGCATGTGAACTATAAGAAGACTTTGGGATTGTTTTGAAACATAATCAGAGGTGTGGCTAGTTAACTACATGTTGATAGGCTCCACGGAATCCCAGAATGTTTCTTTCACTTATCTAAATAACTTGAATCCAATAATTCCTGATATTTTTTCTCTCACAAAGTTCAGGTGAAGAGAAGCAGAAGTGAGAATACAAGCAAAGAGATCAAGACCGTGATGGGGATACCCACTGAAACAGCTTACCTGAGCTAATGGGAGCCTTCCAACTCCAGGCTGACAGAGAAGGAACCAGCATAGGATCAACTAGACCCTCTAACTGTGGATGAATTTGTATGGCTGGGGAAGACTGCAGGGCCACTTGCAGTGAGACCAGGATTTATATATACTGCTTGTTCTGGATTTCTGGAACTCATTTCCTCTGGAAGGATACCTTATTCAGTCTATGTATAGTGGGGAGGGCCATGGTACTTCCTCAAAGCAATGTCTTAGACTTCTTTGACTCCTCACGGGAAGCCTTACCCTTTCTGATGTGTGGATGGGGGATGGGATGGGGGTGAGAGGGGGCAATGTGAAGGGAGCAGGAGGAAGGAGGGAGTGGAAAATGGATTTGACATTTTGACAGTAAAATGAGAAAATATATTTTTTAAAAATAAATTTTTAAAAAAGAAAGAAAAAAATCAAAGAGATGAAATAAAAAAAGAAAATAACCATGTACTAATAAAAATTTCAGGATTTGACATGCATTGTTGTCTCAAGGTATAATTTCTTATCAAAACTATAGATATAAGGCATTTTTGCTAATGCAAAATATTATTTTACATCTGAATTGTCTTCTTTCGAAGCAACTTATTTAAGGCAAGCTTGACATCCTTATTCCTCAGGCTGTAGATTAGCGGGTTCAGCATGGGCACAACTGTAGTATAAAACAGAGAGAACACTTTCCCTTGCTCTTTGGAGCTGACTGATGATGGTTGAAAGTACACAATTGCTAAGGAGCCAAAGAAGACAGTCACAGCAGAGAAGTGGGAGCTGCAGGTGCTGAAGGCTTTGAACCTGCTCTCAGTGGACTTCATGCAGATGATTCGGGCAATGATAAAACTGTAAGAGCTCAAGATGGTCAGGGTTGGAACACAGAAATTGAACGTACTGAGGCACAGAATTACTACCTCATTGACAAATGTACTAGAGCAGGAAAGTTGCAGCAATGGAATAATATCACAGAAGAAATGATTTACTACATTAGCCTTGCAGAAAAGCACCCGCAGCATGCAAACAGTGTGAATTGTGGCTTCGATGACACCTATACCATACACTCCACCTATCATCCAGGAACAGACTTGGTAGGACATGGTGACATTGTACATCAAGGGGTTACAGATGGCAACATAGCGGTCATATGCCATGGCAGACAACATGTAACACTCAGATATAACAAAGATTAAGAAGAAGTAGAGCTGAATCATGCATTCAGGGTAGGTTATGACATTCCTTACTGTCACAAAGATCACCAGCATTTTGGGCGTGATGACAGTGGAGTAACAGAGGTCAATGAAGGACAGACTGCTGAGGAAGAAGTACATGGGGGTGTGCAGGTGGGAGCTGAGCACGATCAGGATGATCATTCCCAGGTTCCCCAGCACTGTGAGCAGGTAGATTGCAAGGAAGAGGAGGAACAGGGGCAGCTGCAGCTCTGGTTGATCTGTTAACCCAGCAAGGATGAACTCAGCCACTCTGGAGTGATTGCCTTCAGACATTTCCTCCTGGAAGTTTTTTGGAGGAGGTTAGGAAAAGGTTGTTTATCACTGTGCACTGGAGTGTGACATTGAATTCAAGACTTTTTGCTCTGGTGTCTCCCGTTTCTAACAGCTCTACATGCGTGTTTTTATTTAAAGACTTTAATGTGAAACATACAAATAAATATCTAGTATATTCATATCTACCTGTATTCCATGAATACCCCCAAAACTGATATAACAAATCCTATGGAGCTGTCTAATTTAGCATATCTATCTTGTAAGTATTGTTTATTTATTCCTTTATTCTTATTTTATGTGCAATGGCGTTTTGTCATGGCTGTCAAGTCCCCTAGAACTGGAATTACAGACAGTTGTGAGCTGCCATGTAGATGCTGGGAATTGAATCTGGGCCCTCTGGAAGAACACTGAGTGCTCTTAACCACCGAGCCATCTGTTCAGCCCATAAATACTATTTTATATTAAAATATCAGCATCATTCTGGAAAACTCTCAAACAATACCTTTGAAAAACTTTTGCTATAAGTTAATAAACGAAATGAATCTTAAAATATTTATTTAATATTGTAGTCTAGATTCTAGGTCAAAGAAGTTAAATAAGGTACTGAATATAATGCACCTCTAATTATAAAGAAAGAAATGAAACTATCTCATCTGGTTAATAACATAGTGATATGTATAGAAATCCTAGTTAATACATGAAGAAATATTTAAATTATCAGCAAAAAGCAGAATAGCAGATGTAAAAAAACTACTACTAACCTCATTAGTATTTTAATGAATATTATAATTTACTAGTGTGTACATTAAATGAAAGAAATATAAAACATTTCACTGAGACCTGCAAAGCTGTATCGAAAGGAATTTAAAGACATACAGAAAAAGAAAGGCATCCACACTCATGAGTCAATGAAAATAACCTTGTGACAGTGGATACACTTTCCAGATTTAAACAATGTCCCTATCAATTTCATGATTTTAATTTAATTTACTTGCAGAGGTATCATTATACCTCTGTGAAAATAATTGACTAAAAAAATCATAACATACTTAAAACAAGAGAATGAAACCCTAAACCTCCCTGTCTTGAATTTCACTATAATATTGTAATATTTTGCTTCATGTAGTACTTATTTTAGAATGATGTGGCAATTAGTGGAATGAGTTTGACATTCCAGAAGCAAGCCTATATCTATAAGCTGTGGATATAAGGGTTTATGACAAATCAAATGAAAAAATTCTTTTTTATCATATGGTACTAGGATAATTAGATAGATCCTTGTTATTAATACTTAGATACTTTCACACACCATTCAATCAGATTCAATTCAAAATGGGCTATTGCAACTAAATACAGCAAGCAAAGCTATATCAATACTGATGGAAAACACAACCACATTTTTACAATTTTAGAATTAGTAATATTTCTTAGGTAAGAACCCAAATCAGGAGATATCATAAAAAATCAATAAACTGAACATTATGAAAAGTCTGAAGAAAAGACACACAGTTTGGGAAAAATCCAAATAATAAATTCAAGGAACAGATTTGAGCCAAATAAACTTCTGGGGCCTATGCACTAATCATCATACAATATGGTTCTGTCCTTGCAGCATGAAGAACATTAAGACATGTCCTAAAACAAATGACTCTGAGACTGTTTTCACTGGCCATGTGACTAGTCTTCCTCTGTTCCCTGCCTCTGGCAGTGATGTGCCAGAAAGCAAAGGTTCTTATCACAGAAGCTCCATTTGGCCTTAATTGCATCATTGTAGACTCAATACTAGTCATGAATGTCTGGTCCATCCCAACTGACTAATTGCCCTGAAGTCTACCATGTTCTCGTAAATTCTGCTGCTTCCTGATCCTCTAACACTGCCTTTATGTTTTAATACCTTTCACCTTGACAGAGGATCACAAACGCTCTTCCCTACATCAGTTGTCTTCGCCATCTTTTATCTGATACATCTAAACAAGGAGTGCGCCACCAGCTTTGCCTGCATCTTAGCGTTACCGAAGCAGAAATGACATACAACAAAGCATTTAATTTGTTCACATTGTACACATTTAAACACTCATGCCACCATAATAATCAAGATAATGAATATATGCAACCTTTTCAAATGGCTCTTCGTATACTTTTATAGTCATTTATGTTTAGAAGGCTTAATTTGAGACCTAACCACTCAGGTTTTGATGGGGCACATGCCGATTTGTTAGCCCCAGGCACTGTATTGCACAGCATGCATTTAAAATTTACCTTCCC
>NW_026068613.1:1524764-1545104 GCF_014885135.2 Alexandromys fortis
CCCCCCCCCCCTTACAGAGAACAAACACTTGGTTTTTCTGGTTCTCCTTTTCCCCTCTCTGTGGTTTCCCAGTCTTCCTTCCTGGGGGTGGGGCCTGGAAGGCCACCAGGGAAGGACTCACACATCCATTAAACCTGGGCTTTTTCTAATTTTCTCTGATTTGGATTATTGCATTGGCAGAGAGGTTTATTGCGGTATGAAACCCTTCAATTTCGACTGTAAGATTTCTTTTGGAGAATAAAACAAAATTGTCTTACTTAAAAGTATTTAATAATGCTGTACAACAACAATAAAATCGCTAAGCTACATCCACACTTTAAATTTTTACTATATTTCATCAAATTCATCTAGGAGCAAGCTGTTTCCATAGTTCTGCATTAACTTGACAAAATCTGTGTAATCTCTGTGGTCATCCTGGCTGTACTAATCACTTATGTTTTGTGTCCTAAAACAGGAAAACACATCACAGTTGTATGGACCCAGGGAACTTCTAGAATTTGACCTAAGAGTTGGAAGCTTGACATGAACAAAAAGCATTTTATCACAAAGTCTACCGATGATAGCCACATGGTAGCTATTATAAAAATTTATGGAAAATAATCATGAATACTTTGAGGATGATGCCGCTTCAAGAAGATATTGTCTGGATGTGAGTGTAAAATGCTATAGTAAAAAGCATTCAAAAGTGACAAACAGAAATGATGTTTCCAGTGCTGAGTACAGAGAAAGGCATGACACAAGCCCTGCTCCTCCTCAGACTTCTACAGTATAGAAGGGGAGAGGGAGGTAGTCAGTCTAATTGCTTAATATTCAAGTGTTAAAACCGCACTTTTCATTTTCAAAATATATGGTTCTATTAAGTCAGGCAGGAGTGGCTAATGCCTTTAATCCCAACACTTGGGAGGCAGAGGCTGATGGATCTCTGAGTTCAAGGCCAGCCTGGTCTACAAGAGCTAGTTCCAGGACAGGCTCCAAAGCTACAGAGAAACCCTGTTTCCAAAAACAACAACAACAAAAAAAAGCATACAAAGTGGTTCTATAAAAAAAATCAAAGTGTATAAAGAATTTACATGTTTGATTGATGAAACCAAGGTGTGTAAACAAGGGAAGAGCTAGGAATATAAAATATAGATTTTCTTGGTACCTTGTGCTAATTTTCAGGGGTGTTTTAGATAGAGCATTATTTGTTAAACATATCCAGGCAAATAGAAAGTTTATTTTAAAGTTAGTTACAACTGGTATCTACCTGACCAGTAGCACAAAGAGGCTTGCATTTATTATGTTCCCTCCAAAGACATAGTACAGCCATTTAGATACACTTTTTGTTAACAGAAAAACAAATTCGACCACTAATCATAGATGGAAAGTTTTAGGTTTAAAGGTCTTGTTTTTGCTGTCTTCTGATATGTCTCATCAAAATATGAGTGACCATTTTCAGCTACTTCCTATAGTGTTTAGAGATTGGATTTCAGAAAATCTGTCTTGTTCTGACGTGAAACGGTGCTAGGAAACTTTAAATTCAGGTGCTCACCTTTTTCCTACATGGAAACTTCTGTCCCAGTCTGCTTTAGAGCCAATGAACGTCACATGAAATAGCTCTGTAGTAGGTGACGATAATTCAAAATAACCCCCCCACTCTCGTTTTTGCAGAGGATCAGGACACAGCCAGCGTTCAAGTTCTAAACAATTCACACATTATAAATCAAGTGCCATGATTCATGGCCTATCTTCCCAAACCTCTGATTCAAATAAAGTTAAGGTAGTTTTGACATATAATAGGTGTCAGATAAGTAAATACAGATATCATAAATATATGAGACACACACACAAAAATCCATAAACACAAGGGAACTCTCTCAAGACTTTCTATCATTAGGATGAGCTGTGTAGGTAATGGGTGGGGTAAGAGCAATTAAAATTTCCTATTCTGTCCCCATGTGGCACTCTTATCATCTCCCCAGTGAGCCATTCTCTCTGCTGTGAAATAGTAGCGATATTTTGGTTAATGCTAGAAACTAAGCCCTAGTGGACATGTCTGTATAAAGCACACATAACACTGACTTTCAAACTGAAAACAGTTTCTGAAATAATTGAAGGCGTGTTGGTGTGTTTCTGCTTGGGGAAATACGGCATAATTTTTATTAAACTCTGTTTCTTTCATGTCTACTTATGTTTTTAAGGTTAAAGGAACTCAGTGAAGGGTTCAGAGAACATGCTGATTTTAGTAAATCTGCAAATAAATGGAGCTTCAGGAAAAAATACACAATGAGTTTTTTTTATTTATTAAAGATTTCTGTCTCTTCCCCACCGCCGCCTCCCCTTTTCCTCCCCCTCCCCCAGTCAAGTCCCCCTCCCTCGTCAGCCCAAAGAGCAATCAGGGTTCTCTGCCCTGTGGGAAGTCCAAGGACACCCACCTCCATCCAGGTCTAGTAAGGTGAGCATCCAAACTGCCTAGGCTCCCAATACGTGCAGTAGGATCAAAAACCCATTGCCATTGTTCTTGAGGTCTCAGTAGTCTTCATTGTCCGCTATGTTCAGTGAGACTGGTTTTAACCCAGGCTTTTTCAGACCCAGGCCAGCTGGCCTTGGTGAGTTCCTGATAGAACATCCCCATTGTCTCAGTGTGTGGGTGCCCCCCTCGCGGTCCTGAGTTCCTTGCTCGTGCTCTCTCTCCTTCTGCTCCTGATTTGGACCTTGAGATTTCAGTCCGGTGCTCCAATGTGGGTCTCTGTCTCTGTCTCCTTTCATCGCCTGATGAAGGTTAATATTCAGGAGGATGCCTATATGTTTTTCTTTGGGTTCTCCTTCTTATTTAGCTTCTCTAAGAACCCGAATTATAGGCTCAATGTCCTTTATTTATGGCTAGAAACCAAATATGAGTGAGTACATCCCATGTTCCTCTTTTTGGGTCTGGCTTACCTCACTCAGGATAGTGTTTTCTATTTCCATCCATTTGCCTGCAAACTTCAAGAAGTCCTTGTTTTTTACTGCTGAGTAGTACTCTAATATGTATATATTCCATACTTTCTTCATCCATTCTTCAATTGAAGGGCATCTAGGTTGTTTCCAGGTTCTGGCTATTACAAACAATGCTGCTATGAACATAGTAGAGCATATACTTTTGTTGTGTGATAAGGCCTCTCTTGGGTATATTCCCAAGAGTGGTATTGCTGGGTCCATGGGTAGGTTGATCCCAAATTTCCTGAGAAACCTCCACACTGCTTTCCAGAGTGGTTGCACAAGTTTGCATTCCCACCAGCAATGGATGAGTGTACCCCTTTCTCCACAACCTCTCCAGCAAAGGCTATCATTGGTGTTTTTGATTTTTGCCATTCTGACAGGTGTAAGATGGTATCTTAAAGTTGTCTTGATTTGCATTTCCCTGATCGCTAAGGAAGTTGAGCATGACCTTAGGTGTCTTTTGGCCATTTGAACTTCTTCTGTTGAGAGATCTCTGTTCAACTCAGTGCCCCATTTTATAATTGGGTTGATTAGCCTTTTACGGTCTAGTTTCTTGAGTTCTTTATATATTTTGGAGATCAGACCTTTGTCAGTTGTGGGGTTGGTGAAGATCTTCTCCCAGTCAGTGGGTTGCCTTTCTGTCTTAGCGACAGTGTCCTTTGCTTTACAGAAGCTTCTCAGTCTCAGGAGGTCCCATTTATTCAATGAGGCCCTTACTGTCTGTGCTGCTGGGGTTATACGTAGGAAGTGGTCTCCTGTGCCCACGTGTTGTAGAGTACTTCCCACTTTCTCTTCAATCAGGTTCAGTGTGTTTGGACTGATATTGAGGTCTTTCACCCACTTGGACTTGAGTTTTGTGCATGGTGATAGATATGGGTCTATTTTCATTCTTCTACAGATTGACATCCAGTTTTGCCAGCACAATTTGTTGAAGATGCTCTCTTTTTTCCATTGTATACTTTTAGCTCCTTTATCGAAAATCAGGTGTTCATATGTTTGTGGGTTAAAGTCAGGGTCTTCTATTCGATTCCATTGGTCGACTTCTCTGTTTTTATGCCAATACCAAGCTGTTTTCAATACTGTAGCTCTGTAATAGAGTTTGAAGTCAGGGATGGTAATGCCTCCAGACGTTCCTTTATTGTATAAGATTGTTTTGGCTATCCTGGGTTTTTTGTTTTTCCATATAAAGTTGATTATTGTCTTCTCCAGATCTGTGAAGAATTTTGATGGGATTTTGATGGGGATTGCATTGAATCTATAGATTGCTTTTGGTAGAATTGCCATTTTTACTATGTTGATCCTCCCAATCCAAGAGCAAGGGAGATCCTTCCATTTTCTGGTGTCCTCTTCTATTTCTTTCTTCAAAGTCTTAAAGTTCTTGTCAAATAGATCTTTCACTTCCTTGGTCAGGGTTACCCCAAGATATTTTATGTTCTTTGTGGCTATCGTGAAAGGTGAGGCTTCCACAATGAGTTTTTGAAATTATTTTAGGGCACATGATAAATTACTTTCCACAATGGTACAGGATGAAGATTCTGAATGCTCTATAAGCAGAGACTATAAATGCACCAAGAAAACAATACACAATGAAGAATGGTAACTAGTTTTTTGAATTGGAGAGTTAAGGATAAGCAATGTGGCTTGTGAAGTAAACTGTACAGTAGTAGATAAGCATAGAGAATGTCTGTGTGAATTGTGTTTAGCTTGTTATCAACACAGAAATGAATTATTGATACATGATTTAAAATGTGTCTCTAGAAAATGTTGCCTCAAGTAGGGACTAGACAGTCGCAGGTCACTGGTGTCCTCAATAACCTAGCCAGAGGAAAGGCACCCATGCCCCCCTCCATCGCTGCAGTTCTGCTCAAGAAGAAACCAGCAAGCCACAGGTCAACCAACTTTCTCGGGGCCATGGCTGGTGGGAAGAAATCCATGTCCTCTCTCCCATGCATTTCTGCCCGGTGCCTTGTGGTGCAGGTAGATGGGTCCCATGATGATGAGCAAATATGTGGAGGAAAAATGGGAGAGAAAGAAAAGCAGAGTGGTTCATGTGCTGTTGAAAGACGGAGAAATGAGGAAATAAAGGCAGTGAAAAGTAGGCTGATGTTGGGGGCCTACATGCCAACTGGGGTCATTGTAATGTCTGGCCTGGGATACTGCTATGTGCCTTGTCTGGGTCCCTGGTCCTACAGCAACTAAGAGAAGCAAAAAGGATTTATTTTCCTCGTTAGACTTTCAAAAACAAACAAACAAAAAAGACGAAGTAAAAAAGAAGGAAGGAAGGAAAGGAAGAAAGAAAAAAGAAAGAACGAAAATAAATGTGTAAGTATTTCTCTATAAAAGGTGAAAATATATACAAGCCTTCTACTTCCTTCTTTTCAGATAAGCAGAAGCCATGACACCAAGCCAACAATTAGGACGCCTTTTCCCTTCTTAATAAAAGACTAGAGCAGTGTGAAGAAATGGATAACACTAGGCCTTTGAAAAATGACCCAACATGTTTAGATCATGTTTTTGTGGCAGGAAACAAAGAAAAACTGAGACAAAATGTTTGAGTATGTAAGAGGGACATAGATTTAAGAGAAAGGTGTTTCCAGGAGTCAAGTTGCAGCAAGCATGGTTATAAAACAAATATGTTTATAGTAGGAAATAGCAAAAAAATAGTAAGCATGAATCCAGTGGGTTTATATAAATGAGTAAGGGTAGCAGACAGATCAATAATTCAGGAAGACTCATTTATCTAAATTTTTTCCTTCAAATAAATGGAGCAATTAGAAAAAAGAATTTATGCATCCCTGATTTAAGATTGTCTATTTCTTTCATTATTTTCTGCTTGCTTATCTGTTTCCTCATTTGTTTGTGATAAGAAAAATCTTTATCAAATAGCACACTGTATTTTTAACCATAAGCACTATAGCATTGTCATACAAGTGACACCTAGACTACATTCATATCTTCAGTTACAACTATATATTCATACAAGCACTTCATACTTCTCACTACCTCTTTGGCTTGGAGACACTGTTCTATGTTTTCCCATTAAGATTTACTATTTCGGAGATCTCATATGAGTGATACAATGACGTGTTTCTTCTTGAGAGGCAGACTTATTGGATTGAGCATAATGTTGAAAGTGGCAAGAAATATAACCAAGAACCAAATTATTTCAAGATTAATCCTAGAACCAGATATAAATAATAAGCCTTAAAGACACTGTAAGAAAGCACAAGAGTAAATGACCGCAATATTTGAGTTAGTGATCCTTCTTAAATAGAATGCCAAAAACCAAATTTGCTGTATGAAATAGTAAAGGGAGTACATAAAAAATGCTTTAAAAATGTACATTAACCTCTTGAATAATAGAGACTATCTATTGCCATTTCTCTTAGTTGCATAGCAAGACTTGATAGTAAGACTTTATTTCTGAAGACATCACACACTTTGGTCCAATGTCATGGAGAAATAGTTAATACTGAACAGAAAGCCTTCTTTTTAACAGGTTAGCTCTCATACTATTAGGATATACTGTGTTGATGGATTGTGGAGTGTTCCAATTGCTATGCTAAATGCCATAACCAATAGCTTACTTCACTTTACAGCTTTTAAGACTACCATCTATGGAAGTGAGAGAAAGAAATCAGGACAGGGATTTGGATGTGAACTAGAGAAGATGTCATGGAGAAATGCTATTTGCTGGCTTTTCACATGTTGCTTCTCAGCAGCTTTTTTTTTTTTATATAGTTTTTAGGACCACTGGGCCTTGGGTAACATAACCTACAGTGAGCTGTGCCAGCCAAAATCAATCATCAGTCTAGAATATGGATAACAGGTTTGCCCCAAAGTCAATCTGATGAGGAAACTTTCTCAGTTGACTCTAGCTTATGTCAAATTGACATAAAACTAGCCAGCACAGGTAGAATGGCCTTCAGTAGTTTGACATAGTTGTGAACTATAATCATAACTGCCATGGAAAGATATGTCCATAGATTTCTTAGTTACATGGGTGCTATGGGAGTAATCACGTGCTTTATGACTGGATTTAAGCCCTGTTCTCTAGTAGAAAACACATTCTTGGTACTACAATCTGCCTCAGTAGTAAGCCTCGTACTATATTTTTGCAAAAAAAAAAAAAATTATCAAACTGCCATATAAATTCCTAACTCTGTACCTGTAGAATAGGTGCAGTCCTCAGTCCTCATTAGAGATGGTTTCTTGTGTAGCAGAAGGTGGTTAACACAGAAACTCACAACTGTTTAAATGTAGAGAGGGCAAGTCTGTGGAGTACTCAGGTACAAATGGAACTTCTATGTCACAAATCCTCTCCCAAAGCTCAGGAACCATCTTGGAAGAAGTTGCAAAAAGATTCTAGGAGGCAGCCATCAAGAAAACTGGGGCAAAAAGTTTTTCTAGATATCACAAGACCTCAGTGCTCAGGAATTCAGAGCAGCTGTGGTTTCCTGCACAGTGTCTGGTGGAGGTCAAATCAGTGAACATTTCAGAAGGATGAGGGAAGAGATCATGAGCCCTGACTCATAACTGAGGAACTGTAGACAGTTAAGAGCTTCTGGTAAAGGTAGAGTTAGTTTTCTTTACGGGTATGGACATTGGAAAATTGATCAAGTTCCAGTGTATGAACACACACCCGTGGGTTTATTGTCAACACAAATTAAACTCAGTGGAATATACAAAACATTATAAAGAGGACACTAAGTTGGAAGGAGTAAAAGATTCGGTAGGAAGTTTATTTGGACAGAAGTAGAGGGAGTCTTCAGAGCTGAATATAATCAATAAATTGTTTTCAAAGATAAAATTCTTCGAAATTATTTTAAATATTATAGTAAAAACTGTATTTTAAAAGACATCATCCATAAATTGAAAAGACACTCAAATTAGGTCTTTACAGACTTCCTGAATGACATCTGTTTTCTTCTAATTCTGAATTCTTCTAATTCTACTCAGGGCAACCATCCTTAATCCTCGGTCAGTTGTATACCTTACTAAAGAAGCTTAAAGAATGTCTAGATATTGATAAGCAGATTGAGGCAGAAGTTTCTGGCCTCAAAACTGACAATTTTACTGATTATTTTATAGAAAACATTCCTTATTGTCTAAATGTAATCCTTATTTTACTCCAATTAACGAAACTGAGCTTCCATATTGCTGTGGATAAGATACATCCCAAGAATTTCATGTGTTGGAAATCACATCTTTAACACAAGAATAATGAGGTATGGAATCTTTGAAGCACAATGGTCATGAGAGCAGTGGAATGGTGTAGTTATGACACTAGTTATTATTTGTGTATTCCCAGACTAAGGATACATTCTGTTATCTTCCATCTCCAGTGATGTAACAATTTTCCCATTAGTTTCAATTATGGTAAAAAGCTCATATTATATGTGAACTTTTTATCTTAGATGCTCCTGCCTTCAAAGACTTAGCTAAACAATGTCTGATCCTTATAAATTTCCTAGAATTCTTATACTTACATTTAAAAAAACCTAATATACATACCCTCTAGTATTTTTTACTCTTTACTGGCCAGGTGACCATTTTCTCTGCTTTTCTTTTATATCACTGGCTGTATCAAGAAACACTGGTTCTTATCAGTAAAGCTATCTCTTTCTTTCTTTCTTTCTTTCTTTCTTTCTTTCTTTCTTTCTTTAAGATTTCTGCATTCTCCCTGCCACTGCAGCTCTTTTCCTTCTCCCTCCCCCTCCCCCAATCAAGTCCCCCTCTCTAGTCAGCCCAAAGAACAATCAGGGTTCCCTGCCCTGTGGGAAGTCCAAGGACCACCCACCTCCATCCAGGTCTAGTAAGGTGAGCATCCAAACTGCCTAGGCTCCCACAAAGCGTGTATGTGCAGTAAAATCAAAAACCCATTGCCATTGTTCTTGAGTTCTCAGTAGTCCTCATAGTCTGCTATGTTCAGCGAGTCTGTTTTTATCCCATGCTATTTCATACCCGGGCCAGCTGGCCTTGGTGTCTTCCCAATAGAAAATCCCCATTGTCTCAGTGTGTGGGTGCACCCCTCGTGGTCCTGAGTTCCTTGCTCATGCTCTCTCTCCTTCTGCTCCTGATTTTGGACCTTCAGATTTTAGTCTGGTGCTCAAATGTAGGGCTCTGTCTCTGTCTCCTTTCATCGCCTGATGAAGGTTAATATTCATATGCTCAACTATGTTCATAGCAGCATTGTTTGTAATCGCCAGAACCTGGAAACAACCTAGATGCCCTTCAAAGGAAGAATGGATGAAGAAAGTATGGAATATATACATATTAGAGTACTACTCAGCAGTAAAAAGCAATGACTTCTTGAATTTTGCATGCAAAGGCATGGTAATACAAAACACTCTCCTGAGTGAGTTAAGCCAGACCCAAAAAGAGGAACATGGGATGTACTCACGCATATTTGATTTCTAGCATTAAATAAAGGACATTGAGCCTGTAATTCGTGATCCTAGAGAAGCTAAATAAGAAGGTGAACCCAAAGAAAAACATATAGGCATCAGTAAAGCTCTTTTCTCTTGCTTAGTCATTGTGGCTTTGCCAACACTGGTGAAGCCCTGACCTACCTTACATGACCAATGTCATCTCCTGAAGTCTGATTCTGACAAATACATTGAAATACTACTGCTTCCTGTTCTAGCCACCTTTGCCTTTCCATGCCTTTGACCTATTTCTAGAATTCCAAGCAACCTTTCTCCTATCAGCTGTCTGAGCTTTGTCTATTGCACACTAGAGATGACAAGTCATCAGTAAAATACCAAAATGATTACAGAATGAAATTTTTCGTTGTTGATGCTTTTTATGGAAGTACAATAGCTGTAAGGTGAGTTCCATATATTTAATTAAATGTAATTTGAACAGTTTGGAAATATAAACACTCATGACAATACCATCAAGATTAAGATAGTTAGTACATGTATCACTTCTCAAGTTTTTCTTATGTCCCTTTGTTTTCTTAACAGAATATTTAACATGAGATCTGCCTTCTGAAGCTTTTAGTGAGCAGTATCACATCTTTCCTTATATGCACTTATATGAACTATAATGTACAGAATATATTCCTTGCTTACTTTGCTAAAGATGTGTACCAATTGAAGAGCTCCACTTTGTCTCTAATAACCATTGCTGATTTGCTTTTTTTTCTTCTATGAATTTAACTCTTTTAAATATTTTCTATTCTATTAAGTAGACTCATTTGGGATTTATACATTTGGGACTGCCTTTTTTAAACTCAAAATTCACTCAGTTTCATTCACTTTGTTTGAAATTAGAAGATTTTCTTTATATAAAAGAAAATTATGCCAGTTATTAAAAATGTGGTGACAATTCAAAATTGACACGGGAATGATAATATCAATCAAGAACATTTGTTTCTTCACATTTATTCTAGAGTATTAAACAAATGGACAGTAGCATATTATCTTGAAAAAAAATTTCCTAAGTCGTTTGCAGATACATGATACAGTATTTCATTGTATTTGAAAATAGAAAATAATGCCTCAAAAATATGTGAACTTAGGGAGAATCTTAACTAGTCAGCCATAGCTTTAGAAATCCATGGTAATTTGTGTTTCTTCTTGCCTTGAATCAAAGCATTCTGTGAGTTACTTGGGCTAGACAATTCTAGAGGTTAATTTGAAAGATATGAAAAGTAACAATGAATATGTATATGATGATAAAAAGGTATTATTTGTTATAAACATTAACCAATACTAAAATATTTAATGCTGATTTCAGTAAAAATGTTGCTGTGGATATTAATAGTATAGAATCATCATTCTTTAGAATATTAAAAATGTAGACACCAGTAAGACCAACTATAAAATGGAATATGTGTCTTGATTGGGCAGGTCTTCAGGAATACAACTGTAACAATGCCAGTTCTGATTTGTGTCAATTAAAGCTTTTTAAAGAAAACTTAAGATTTGAACAATGAATAAAAAGCTGTACAATATCATGAACAAGGATTTAGTGTAGCCATTTTCATGTTCAAAACATATATGTCCATCAAAAAGCAATATCTATGAACTAATAATCTTTAAAAATTAATGATTTATAACACATTAAAAAATTATTCAAAAAACTGAAGATTTATGTAAAAGTAATTTGCCTCTAGTACCTACATGACTAATACCCCATACATGAGTACTACATATAGCATGTGTTCCCTCTGAGGAGAGAGCTACAGCCAGAGATCCGCTGCATATCCATCGTGAAATTGCTCTAACTATGAAGCATGTCTAGAAGAAGAAATACTTTAAATGAGAAAAAGATTATCCAACACTGGTTGATTCCCCTTGTGTTACTGTGTCTTTTGATTGCACCAAGAGCTGAAGTTAAGTGGTTGATATAGTGAATACCATTAGCTTCTCTGTAAATAATTAAATAATTGCTGCTTCTTGGAAGAGGACCATGGTTAAGAAACCAAGAGCATGTTCTTTTCTATCCAATTTCACTGCCAAATACATTGCCAAAGAATGAATTACATGTTTCTCCACGAAATCCTTGGTTATTTAATTTATCAAGTATTTTATAGGAGAAGAGTAAACTTTTTTTCACAGTGAACACCATAAATAAGATTAACAAAAATAAACACATGAATCAATGTGAAAATTCACATAATTTCATGTAGACTTTTATTTTATGTCATTATCCCTAACTAGAATCCTAGATGTGCTCCCTGATTCTCTGGGTTCCAAGCAAACCTTCATATCTGTTCTGCAGCCAACTTCAAGTTCTAAACTTTGATTCCACCAAACCAGAGTATGAGCTCTGCCAGCCTTGCTACCATCTGACTTTAGTACCCAGATAGTGCAGACAACAGAGATCAGTTAGAGTGACGAGAAGGAACAGCACAGGGTAAGACTGCTACACAGAGTCATTCTCTTTACAATCAGACTGACACAGAAAAACAGTTCCATTGCTTATAAAAGAGAATCTATATTCACACTGAGCTGCACTATATATTTGCGCATGTGTGTGTAAGCTTCATATCCATTTTAATCTATTATAACTTAAAACAGTCCAGGAGGTAATTATAACTTTACCCTAATTGTATAGACACAAGAACAAAAATCAGGTTTAGCAATGAGGATGCTATTTCTGAGTGAGCTTGTTACAAACCTGCATAGCATTTTATATCATTTTCAGATAGTACAGTTGTAGTAATCGATTTCAAAAAAACAAATTCACTGCCTCTGACTTTCTTCATTTATTTATCTGGGTAGACCCTGCAGAGGGAACAAAAGAGAAATTGATCTGAATTTTAAATAAAACCTTTATCCTTCCATCAACACAGAAGCAGAAATTCATTACTTCATTGAGAATTTTCAGTCCATCCCTTCCTGATACAATAGTAACTTTACAACTGGTCCCTAGAAGGGGGCGGGTCTTTCTGGCTGCCTTTAATTTTTTTCTTTTACAGCTGCTATAAGTAGAGGGGACTTGAGGAAGTAGGTGAAGACCCTGTATGGCTTTCTGGGAAGAAGCCTACCTGCTGCATCTAAAGGGTAAGAGCTCCTTATTATAGCCAAGCCCACAAGGAATTTAAGTGCATTTTAGCTGGAAGCCCTAGAATCTGGGGGTGGTAATGGGGGAAAATGATCCTGGTGTGTGATGCCTGAAGATTCCTCTAGGTTAAAAGTTCATAAATGATCTCTATTTCAGGTTCAGATTCTCTCTCTCTCTCTCTCTCTCTCTCTCTCTCTCTCTCTTCCTCCCTCTTCCTCTTCTTCTCACCTTCCTCACAAAAATAGATATTTGTTGCTTTTTGGGTTTTTCTTCTCCTCTCAGTTTTAAGTGAGTTTGTTCTAAGGAAACAGACCTTTCATTCTCTATCCATTGAGGTCAATGAACCCTTCTCTATTCACATCTGATAGATGGAATTTTTGCCTTTTGTAAATATCTAGCACCGAATGTCTTAGAAAGTCTACAATTTTAAAAACTATTTTAATTAAAGGCCCTCCACACCACACTGCAATCGCTTCTCTGGATCTGAAGCACAGATTAAACCTCTCCCTGAAGCTATGACCCACAGGATATGGCCTGCTGACTCACCCTGCTTCCTGCATGCCATTGAGATCACTGTTACCTAGCTGCGGGACTATGCACAGGCAGCTTCCTAACTTTATTTTTTTAAACTTTTTCTTGATCTATGGGCATCCATTAGTGCTGTTTATACGTGTATAGCTTCAGGGTCATATTTTGGAGCATGGGCAATCTACCAGGGACCATTTCCCTGATGAAAAATGACTCTCCTGCTCCAAGTGACTTTCAATTGCAAAGCTCTTCAGGTATGGGTTGTAATGTATGTGCCCCTGCCAGATCTGTGCTGAAATATTGACTGGATTGATGGTACATGTCTTGTACAGGTAACAAAACCTGCTTTAAATTCATGATTACAGTGGCCCTGTCATGGACAGAAGGCACCGCCTTACAGTAGTCCTCCCTGACCTCTGGCTCTTAGAAACTTTCTGACACTTCTCTCTGTTCTATGAGCATTGGTTGCAATGTGATAGGTGTTGGGTGGCAGACAGGATGATACTGGTGGTCACTTATATAATCACACTACAGTCACTTATTTATTCTCTACACTGCTGTGTGAGCTGCAAGAGAGGAACACATGAGCTGCCATGTTTGATGGTATAACCGTTTCATGGATTACTTTTTTTTTAATTTTTTAAATTTTTTTTAACTGAAAAAAATTTCCACCACCTCCCAGCCTCCCATTTCCCTCACCTTCCCCCATCCTCTCCCCCTTCCCCACTCAGAAAAGCAGTCAGGGTTCCTTGCCCTGTGGGAAGTCCAAGGTCCTCCCCCCTCCATCCAGGTTTAGGAAGGTGAGCATCCAAGCTGGTTTGGCTCCCACAAAGCCAGTACGTGCAGTAGGATCAAAACCCAGTGCCATTGTCCTTGGCTTCTCAGCAGCCCTCATTGTCCACCATGTTCAGAGAGTCCAGTTTTATCCCATGCTTTTTCAGTCCCAGTCCAGCTGGCCTTGGTGAGCTCCCAATAGATCAGCCCCACCATCTCAGTGGGTAGACACACCTTTTGTGGTCCTGACTTCCTTGCTCATGTTCTCCCTCCTTCTGCTCCTCATTTGGACCTTGGGAGCTCAGTCCAGTACTCCAGTGTGGGTCTCTGTCTCTATCTCCATCTATCGCCAGATGAAGGTTCTATGGTGATATGCAAGATATTCATCAGTATGGCTATAAGATAGGGCCACTTCAGGTTCTGTCTTCTCAGCTGCCCAGGGAACTAACTGGGGACATCTGCCTGGACACCTGGGAGCCCCTCTAGGGTCAAGTCTCTTGCCAACCCTAAGATGGCTCCCTTAATTAGGATATATACTTCCTTGCTCCCATATCCACCCTTTCTTTATCCCAACTATCCCATTCCCCCAAGTCCCCCTCCTCCCCTTCTCACTTTTCTCTCCCCATCTTTCCTTACCACCATCCCACCCCACCCCCAAGATCCCAATTTACGCCCAGCAATCCTGTCTACTTCCAATATCCGGGAGAATAACTACATGTTTATCTTTGGGTTCACCTTCTTATTTAGCTTTTCTAGGATCACAAATTATAGGCTCAATGTCCTTTATTTATGCCTAGAAACCAATTATGAGTGAGTACATCCCATATTCATCTTTTTGGGTCTGGGTTACCTCACTCAGGATAATGTTTTCTAATTCCATCCATTTGCATGCAAAATTCAAGATGTTTTTTTACCGCTGAGTAGTACTTTAATATGTATATATTCCATACTTTCTATATCCATTCTTTCATTGAAGGGCATCTAGGTTGTCTCCAGGTTCTGGCTATTACAAATAATGCTGCTATGAAAATAGTTGAACAAAAGTTTTTGTAATATGATAGGGCATTTCTTAGGTATATTCCCAAGAGTGGTATTGCTGGGTCCTGGTGTAGGTTGATCCCGAATATCCTGATTAAGCACCATACTGATTTCCAACGTGGTTGCACAAGTTTGCATTCCCACCAGCAATGGATGAGTATACACCTTATTCCACAGCCTCTCCAGCAAAGGCTGTCATTGGTATTTTTGATTTTAGCCAATCTGACAGGTGTAAGATGATATCTCAAAGTTGTTTTGATTTGCATTTCCCTGATCACTAAGGAGGTTGAACATGACCTTAAGTGTCTTTTGGCCATTTGAACTTCTTCTGTTGAGAATTCTCTGTTTAGTTCAGTGCCCCATTTTTTAACTGGGTAAATTAGCATTTTAAAATCTAGTTTCCTGAGTTCTCTATATATTTTGGAGATCAGACCTTTGCCTGTTGCAGGGTTCATGAAGATCTTCTCCCAGTCAGTAGGTTGCCTTTTTGTCTAAGTGCTAGTGCCCTTTGCTTTACAGAAGCTTCTCAGTTTCAGGAGGTCCCATTTATTCAATGTTGCCCTTAATGTCTGTGCTGCTGGGGTTATATATAGGAAGTGATCTCCTGTGCCCATATGTTGTAGAGTACTTCCCACTTTTTCTTCTATCAGGTTCAGTGTGTTCAGATTGATATTGAGGTCTTTGATCCATTTGGACTTGAGATTTGTACATGGTGATAGATATGGATCTAATTTAATTATACTACAGGTTGACATCCAGTTGTGCCAGCACCATTTGTTGAAGATGCTTTCTTTCTTCCGTTGTATACTTTTAGCTCCTTTATCGAAAATCAGGTGTTCATAGGATATAGGTTAAAATCCGGGTCTTCTATTCGATTCCATTGGTCGAATTCTCTGTTGTTATGCCAATACCACGCTGTTTTCAATACTGTACCTCTGTAATAGAGTTTTAAGTCAGGGATGGTAATGCCTCCAGAAGTTCCTTTATTGTATAAGATTGTTTTTCTGTATAAAGTTGATTATTGTCCTCTCAAGATCTGTGAAGAATTTTATGGGACCTTGATGGGATTGCATTGAATCTATAAATTGCCTTTGGTAGAATTGCCATTTTTATTATGTTAGTCTTCCCAATCCAAGAGCAAGGGAGATCCTTCCATTTTCTGGTATCCTCTTCAATTTCTTTCTTCAAAGACTTAAAGTTCTTGTCAAATAGATCCTTCTCTTCCTTGGTTAGAGTTACTCCAAGATATTTTATGCTCTTTGTGGCTATTGTCAAAGGTGATGCTTCTCTGATTCACCTCTCTGCTTCCTTATCCTCTGTGTATAGGAGGGCAACTGATTTTTTGAAGTTGATCTTTTATCCTGCCATGTTACTAGAGGTGTTTGTAAGCTGTAGGAGTTCTTTGGTGGAGTTTTTGGGGTCGCTTATGTACACTATCATATCATCTGCAAATAATGAAAGTTTAACTTATTCCTTTCCAATTCGAATCCCCTTGATCTCCTCTTGTTGTCGAATCCCCTTGATCCCCTCATGTTGTCTTATGGCTATTGCTAGAACTTCAAGCACTATATTGAAGAGGTATGGAGAGAGTGGACAGCCTTGTCGTGTTCCTGATTTGAGTGGGATGGCTTTGAGTTTCTCTCTCTTTAATTTGATGTTAGCTGTTGGCTTGCTGTAAATAGCTTTTATTATATTTAGGTATGACCCTTGTATCCCTAATCTCTCCAAGACCTTTATCATAAAGGGGTGTTGAATTTTGTCAAATGCTTTTTCAGCATTTAATTAGACGATCATATGTTTTTTTTCAGTTTATTTATATGATGGATTACATTGATATATTCTCATATGTTGAACCACCCCTGCCTCTAATTTAATATCAGATTCTGCTTACGTGGTAAATGCCCTCAAGATTCTAGAAGTAGCTGGTCCTATCAAAAGCTCCAGTGCAGTCTGCCTTCTGTTTCAACAATTGCAGGATCTAATTTGGCAAAGAAAAAATTGTTTTTACGTTCAACATATTAGAGCTCATACAGGTCTACCAGGTCCCCTGTATGAGGGGAACAATGTAGTGGACCTGTGGACTAGGAAGGAATGTATATTCCTGAGTTCCACTCTGGAGAAAGCAAAAGCTTTTCACAGGACTTTTCAAGTTAATGCAAAAGCTTTACAACAAAAATTTTGTCTTTCTCGAGCAGATGCTTGACAAGTGGTTTTCGACTGCCCTCAATGTGTGATTCATTTGCGTTCACCTAGCATCGGGGTAAATCCCTGAGGTCTTCTACCTCTTAAGATCTGGCAAATGGATGTAACACATATTTCTAAATTTGACAACCTTAAATACGTGCATGTTTCAGTGGATACCTGCTCGGGTGTGATACATGCCACGCCTCTCACAGGAGAAAAGGCACAGTAATGTGATTACCCGCGGCCTAGAGGCATGGGCAGCTTGGGGCAAACCTTCCCAATTAAAAACTGATAATGGACCTGCTTACACAGGTCAAAGTTTCTCCTCCTTTTGCCGCCAAATGGAGGTGCAGCTTATTCACGGCCTACCTTATAATCCTCAAGGTCAAGGCATTGTGGAGCATGCTCATCGTACACTCAAGGAGTGTCTGCTAAAACAAAAAGGGGGAATAGGCCACGGCCATACCCCAAAGGAGAGACTCTCCCTTGCTTTATCTACCATTAATTTTTTAAATTTGGATGCTCATGGTCGCTCTGCAGCTGATAGACAGCAGGACCCTCATAGTCCTATACAAGGGATGGTAAAATGGAAAGATATCTTAACAGGGCTCTGGCACGGGACTGATCCCGTGCTGACATGGGCACGAGGTTCTGTTTGTGTTTTTCCCCAGGACCGGCAGGACCCCGTGTGGATCCCTGAACGACCTATCAGGCGAGTGCAGAACAATGAGGATCAGGAGACTGGCGCTGATTATACTATGGCTCATCCTACTGATGATCCTGAACGGGCAGACGGAGCTGAGATGGGGGATTCTTTCCGTGTTTCCACGACCAATGCCAATTCGTCATGATGCTAAGTTGTTTCCCCTTCTGTTTAGTAGTAATAGAAGTCTTGATGTTCTCTATTTGCCATTAGAAGCGGATTTAGCCCCCATAGGAGAAAATAGATCCTTTAACTTAGAAGGGACCTTATGTTTTTATATAGTCCATAATATTTCTGAAGCATCTTCCTGCATTCCCTTGTATAACCAAACAGCTGGTTGGTTTGACTTACCCCCGGATTCCGGTGGCCCCTGTCATTCATCGAATGCCACCTGGGTATCAGGATGGTGGCCTGCTAAAATGAGCGATAGTATTCCTCCACGCCAACCGAAGAGGGCTCCCTATTGCTGGGGAGTAAATCGGGGAGAAATCTGGCCTTGGACTGGTTGTCAGTCCCACACGGTAACGTGGGTCGATAAAGCGCAACGTTTTTCCTTTTCCCCCGGGATTAGCACCGGGTTTAATAAAAGTTTTCCAGGGTCTAATTTTAGTGATCAAAATCCTTTTCAAAGCTATGTGTCTAATCCTTTTGATAATTGGCTACTGTGTGGAATTAATGGTAGCTGCATGAATTTGGAACCCATGATTATGATTGGGGGAGGGGTTCATGGTGTTAGCCAGTTTACCTGGAGCACTTCTCGCCCATGGGGGCCTGGCAGCCCTAAGTCCCCTCAACTCCAAACAGTCATGACCCCAGAAGGAGTTGCTGCCGTATTTTCAACACAAACAGGCTGTTCGAGTGAAGGAGCCAGAGCAGCTCATAATATTACTTATAATTCCACCCCTGTTTGTGTTTATCCTCCTTTTCTGTTTATTGTAAGCAGAGCAGAGCCAACTTATTGTGATAATGATAGTTGCTTTTATACCCAATGTTGGAATGCCAGTCAATTTAAATATGCGATTGTCACCCGTATGCTCCTCACACCATGACTTCATTCAGAAAAAAAAAAAAAAAAAGATTTTGGAATTACCGCTGCCATCATAACTGCCATTTCCTTGGCGGCGGCTGGAGCTAACACGGCAGCTATTGCCATGAGCCATACTGTGCAGACTGCTGCAGACTTTGAATAATCTTTCAGCCAATGTTGCATTGGCCCTGGATGTTCAAAAAGGTATTAATGCATAATTAAAAGGAGGATTGATGGTAATTAATCAAAGAATTGATTTGGTACAGGAGCAAATTGATGTTCTTTGACAATTGGCTCAACTGGGCTGCCAATGGAAATATGCAGGGCTTTGTGTGACTAGCATACAATACGAGAATTTTACCCATGCTGCAAATTTATCTAAACAATTATCTAGTTATCTTTTAGGTTTGGACTGTAGAATTTGATGCCATGATGGAACAGCTCAGGGTAGCCATTGTCACCGTGAATTCTACCCGGGTGGATGCCGGAATGGCTGAAGGACTTTCTACCTGGATCTCAGCAGCGATGAACCATTTGAAGGAATGGGCGGGTTTAGGAGCTAAGCTGGTCTCATGGTGATAGTCTCCCTGGCTTGTCTGTGGTGTATTTGTAGGATTAGAGGCTCTCAGAGTCGCGATGCAGCCATATTCATTCAAGACTTTGCAGCCCTAGAGGCTGGCCAATCTCCCCATGTATGGTTAGCTACCATGAAACATTAATTTGACGCATTCAGGGTGCGAGACAAGGCACTGCACTCAAGGATGGCTGTCCACCAACCTTGAGAAGAGCATGCCTGCTGCATGTGGGTTGATGCCCAAGACCCCACCTCTGGAAAATGGCATCGAGCTGATCTGGTACTCTCTGCGTGGAAGACACTCAGGGAGAATCAGTGCAAGGCTCTTGGTTCACAGAGAGCAGGCCACTACTCTTACCTGTAGCGTTAAAACAAAAAAAGGGGGAACTGTGGAGAGCTGGTTTCTGCCCATCACCCCCTCATAATAATGTGCTCTAAGTCACATACTATCCCATACATCATGGCTAAGACTGATAAGGTGATCTAAGTTACAGACCATTCCATATATGGCCTACACTGAGAATGTGGCTTGCTTTCATGTACCTAGACCTATCCGCATTTCCCACGTAGCTTGCTGGGGCTGGCTGACCAGGGGCTACTTTAGCTGTGGGTTGGCTTTCCCTGGGTATTCGAAGAATGTTCAAGGTTCCTGAATAAACTGCTGAAAGAAGATCCTGTGTTGCGTCTTCCTTGCTGGTCGAGGCGGTTGTAACACGTTCATGCTTTAATAAATGTAAAAGTTCTCATAATTTCATGTAGACTTTTATTTTATGTCATTACCCTTAACTAGAATGCTAGATGTGCTTCCTGATTCTCTGGGTTCCAAGCAAACCTGCATATCTACTCTGCAGCCAACTTCAAGTTCTAAACTTTGATTCCACCAAACCAGAGTATGAGCTCTGCCAGCCTTGCTACCATCTGACTTTAGTACCCAGATAGTGCAGACAACAGAGATCAGTTAGAGTGACGAGAAGGAACAGCACAGGGTAAGACTGCTACACAGAGTCATTCTCTTTACAATCAGACTGACACAGA
>NW_026068613.1:1548008-1562824 GCF_014885135.2 Alexandromys fortis
TTCCCAGCATGGCATTGAGAGGGTCCAGTCCAACTGCTCCTTGAGTCCCATGCAGTACCTGGCTGATGACAAGACATCTGCTCAGGTGAACAGAAAGAGAACACCATTGTCAGTCTCCTCTGTCTTCATTGTTGACTTGGTCATCATTCATTCTTCCCGCATCTCCCTTGCATCTTCTGGCCATGCTTGGAGAGACACAATATCTACCTTCCCTGCTCTGGGGAAAGTGTAGACCCTTTTCCATACAGTCTTTCCTGTTCCTTCTGATTGTGCTCCCGATGGAAGAAGCCCAAATTCTTACCTTATCTCAGGAAGTGACCAGTGGCAGTTCTAACATGGCTTCTCTGCTGGTTTTCTTCTCAGGTTTCCTTGGCTGAAGGACACAAGTTTGACCGGGATGTGGAACTCTTGATTTATTACAATGAAGTGCACAGCCCCAGTGTAGCCGTGGAGATGGGGATGCAGGACATGAAGCCAGGTATTTTCTGTCTCCCACTTTGGTCCCTTTCTATGATGTAACTCCAAGTTAACCTGGGTTTTTCTACCTCTAAGCAAGATCAGAATATAGTCATTAAGATAATTGACTTTTCACTCTCACATGGAATAACGATTGGGCTTCAGGTGATTATGTCCATAGGCTAATTTGCATAGATTACTAGATAATTAGAGGGAAATACGACTAAATAATTAACAAGAAAATACATAAAACCCCTTATTACCATGTGGCAATGACTGGTCTTACAAAAATGACAAATAAATATAATCTTGTGACTACTTCTCATATGGAAGAATCAGTGATGTCCAAATCTGATGAAGTCTCATGCTTTACATTGTGTTGTGAGTTTACAGTGTTAAATGGTATTGAAACAAATCAGTTTGTTCCAACTGGTTTGAAACAATTAGTGTGCAAATAATAAAGCAAATATTCATTTAGACAATTCTAATATTTACAGTATTTCTTCTCAAATAAATATAGATGTCTATCTGATATGCAGGTGATATTGACTGATATTATAATTATATTATATCCAAATTACTAAGTGATGAAAAATGTAATTCAGTCACTACTTGTGTCATCCCACCCATTATATAATGAGTTATAATGTCATTACTATGATAATGTACAACAAAAACTTTAGATTGAAAAATTTACATAGAAGTTATCCAAATAATGGGATAGGAAAAGTAGCTTTAATTCCTAATATCACTATAAAATAATAATTGGATTAGGAAAATAGCAGTATTATAATCCAGACAATATGCAAATAGTAGTTCTTCTTAGACAAATAATAATTTCACTTTAAGTAATTATGTTTTATTCTTTAGTTCACCACACCTGGATGTAATCTTGCTGCCGGTTCTTTCATTTTTGTCTTAGTAATAATAGAAATGACCAAATTAAACACAGAGTTAATTTTAGGTCTTCTGTGTCCTGTAGAAATTGAACTTTGAGAAATAAAAATCATAAGAATCCAACTCAAACTCTTTCTTTTTGACGTACTTGAATTTTTTATAGACCTAATTTAGCTTTTCAGTGAGTTTTGTTTCTTATGTACATCTAGTGTTCTTCACTTAGAACATTTCCTTATAAGTGCATTTATCTTTTATTAAAGCTGGCACAGCCCACATGGGTGTTTTATCTCTTTGACTTTTCTGACCCATTCTGCACTGGGGTGCAGGGATCATCACACAACCCAACAAAGTTGCTGCAAATCTTTATTTGCAGGTTGGATATATAGAAGTTCCTTGGGGGCCAGTTGTATTCACAGTGTGACAGCTGGGCTTGGGCTTATGCTGCTGTAATTGTCAAAACCCTGTGAGGACTTTACGAAGAAGCTGACTTTCCATACCCAATCACAGCACATATAACATTTTCAGTATTTTTAAATGTGACTTCACACTGACCACTTTTCTCTGAGGTCACTGAAGGGATTCCCAGCTTCCCTGGGATTCTTGTAACTTTCTCATCTCCCTGTAGCTCTATTCTCTATCTGCTGCTGTTGATTTTTTTGGTCTCCATTTTGGAAAATCATGGATTATTTAAATTCAGACTTGGTCTTCAGTCAGGAATGTTTTAATCCATGATATAGAACCTCATGATGCTGTGACTTACTATGTAATAGCTGCCATCTCCTTGGTCTCATGAAGATTTTTCATCTCTTTTCTGCTATAAGGTGTCCAGGCAGGCTATCACGGTCATATCTTAGTCTTGATAATCTCTTCCATCTTTGATTTCTAATCCTTGTTTCCCAGAGCATGTATTTTGCCAGGCATATTTCTGTTCCCCTACTCTTTGGAAACACAAGCGAAGCTTAAGAGGCAGTTTAAGTAAAACTCTTAATATGATAGTAACATAAGACATAGTACTATAAACTAAATAATATGACAAACTTAAAGTGTTAAATTGCACAAATTTAAAAGAAGAAAAATGTATAAAATTACAATTTTAACATCTCAGTGTCAGTTAAGCCCTACCCTGAAATCTGTAAGCATATTGTATCACCTAACCTTACAATAATCCTATAGTAGGAATTACCTCCTTGGTATTTTAGGTGAGGAAACTGCGGCTAAGAAATAGAAGTGCTCCTTTATAAACAAGGAAGTTATGATTAATGAAGAGAAATCATTTCATTTGAAAGAACTAGCACACATCATACATGCAGAGCTGACTACTGTCTACATGACCTTGTTCTAAACAGTGTGGATATTTATGACCATCATTCTCATTGGTGTCTGGCTTCTCAGAAGAGTGTTTGTGTCATGATACCAATCTATCTCTCAGGGTGGGGAGATATCTATTTTACACATTCGAAATTTGCTGCTCTTACCTGAGCTGTTTAGCTAATGTTGTATATCTGTATCTGGATCATATTTACAATGTTTTCACCCAGTTTTCCCGGACAACTTCTCTGAGAAGCCTGCTCTTGGAATTTGTCATTTTAAGAATTATGCACATGAACACCCTTTTCCCTCAAGGTTCCAATTGATGTAATCAGTGACCCATTTGATCACTTTCTCATTAATAAGATTTGAAGGGATTTACCTCTGTTAGGAATCTCCACTGTGCCTTCATCTCATGCTAAGATAATGTATCCTATTCAGTTGTTAATATGTCTAAAATTTTCACAACAGATTCTTCTATGCTGTATTCTATTATCCTGTTTCCCTTCCTCTTCTCTCTGTTTTGCTTCTTTCTCTTTTATACTGACAAGACACATTCACTCCTGTGCACACAGAACAGAAAGAACAAACTGGGGGCTTTATATTTGAGTTTTCTCAGTTCTCTATCGTATCTATGATTGGTTTTGAACTCTAGGACATCTGAGTTTCCTTGTAACTTACAGGGTTCTTCTCCTTTCTGTACAGACAGTTTAATGGGAGCTCCTTCTGCAATGGTGAGCTTTTATCCAGATGTCCCAGAAAAGGAGGTCACAAAGGCCTGTGGAGAATTTGTGTTCCTCATGGACCGCTCTGGAAGTATGGAATCCCCGATGAACAACCAGAAGGATTCTCAGTTACGTATAGAAGCTGCCAAGGTAAAGCCAGATTCTTCATTGTTCAACAGTGCCATGTGAGGATGGTTGGGAAGGGCAGGAGTAGGACCCATTTATAGCTGTAGGTTTGTTCTCCATCTGAGCAATGACAAGCATGACCACTCTAATGTCAGTTTTGAAATAAAAGCTGACATCAGATTGTGACTTTTTGTACCACTAGGAACTAGATTGAGGTCTGGACTTTGGTAAAGCTCTAACTCACTCCATTTTCTTGTCTTCTCTGACCCTCAGGAAACTCTGTTGCTGTTGCTGAAGAGTTTGCCTATGGGTTGTTATTTTAACATCTACGGATTTGGATCTTCCTTTGAAAAATTCTTTCCGTAAGTTTCTGGGAAGACCATGAACTATGAAAGAATGTATTTTAAAGAAGAGCTTTATTGGTAAAATGGCTATTGTGGTGTTTATCTGAACATTGGGGTTGTTGGGAAAAAATTTTGTGATAGGATTTTCACAGTGTCAAGGTGTGCTACTGTTACATGACTAGATGTGATTGTTTCTCTAAGGGAGAGTGTGAAGTACACTCAGGAAACAATGGAGGAGGCAGTGGAAAGAGTTAAGGACCTAGAAGCAAACTTAGGGGGAACTGAAATCTTGAAACCACTACGCAAGATTTACAAGGCACCCTCTATTCCTGGCCATCCCTTACAGGTAAGCTTTGGAATTGAGCTAAGATAGTGAAATTTTCCACTAACCTGGGTGCCAGTTCTCCCATATATAACTGAGTAAACAATGTGTAGAATTGAGTTATCTACCTTACAGTGAAGATAAATAAGACCAGAGGCAGTGGTCTTCCTCTTTTCCGTGGGGTAGACAGTCAGCCCTCTTTGGGGGTACCACAAAAATTTCAGATGAAAGCAGCATGGGTGGGGTGTGAAAATTCCCAGGTATCTGAAGAATCTCTATGCCAGCATGGAGCACTAGGGTCCCACTCCTGGATGCAAAAGCTTCAAGGAGTGAAAGCAGTTGTTATCTCCGAGGGCCAATGCTCTTGTCTTCAAATGAGTGCAACAGAAGCTTGATGAATGCATTATTTCTTTTACAGCTGTTTGTCTTTACTGATGGAGAAGTTAGTGACACATTTACTGTCATTAATGAAGTTCTGTTTAACAGCAAAAAGCACAGGTATGAGGCGAGTTTGGTTTCTCTTGTGTTGACTAGACACAATGGCTACCACATATGACTTTCTCCACATGATACTAGTGGTTCCCATGAGTCTGAAGGCACAGAGTGACTCAGATTTTTCTTTCAATTAATCGGCTGATCACTTATTTTCTAAAAAATTTAAAAGTAGTTTTCTACTTAACTTTGATACCACAAAGTCATTGTTCCTTATTTTACTGAAGCTCTGAAAGATATATTGATTTATCTTTTCATTATAAAGGTATGGACAATTAAAGATAGAAAGTTACTCAAGTCATCATTATCTGGGCAGATGAGCGGTCACAGCATGCACCCTGTGTATCCACCACAGGTCTAGAGCTAGGCAGTTACCAGTCTTTTCTTGCTCTCTTTCCACCACTCACCAGTTTAAACCTGGCTCAAGTATAATTCTTGTAGATTATGAGAATTTCTTTTGCATTGCTATCATACTGAGTTTCAAGAGATGTGTCTCTCTGTGGGTACATCACTTTTAAACTTTGTCTCACTAGTTTGTTGAGATGTAGCCTTAATATGCATACAGCCATTGTCAAGTTACTTTAGTGTAAGTTTTCACATGAAGTGGATCATTATAGTTCATATTGTTGTTCATAATAATGGGCTTTCTTTGGGTTTTGAAGTGATTGTATTATATAGCATAAATAATCTACTGGAGATTTAATTAATATGGAAGTATATATATGCATGCTGAGGGACCTGAGCATCTTAGTTGTTGTCATTCACATGAGGTTCTCAAACTCAACTCTACAGAAAGCAAAGCACAGACATATGAACATATAAATCCACACAAACCATTTTTCAGTAGATGGCATTCTCCAATATCTGTAGAATGGCAGTTTCACAAGCTGTACTAATTTAACACAGATCAACTTTACAAATTGAAGTTGCTTCATTTTCTAACCAAATCAATCATTTCTGTTGTTCAACCTTTGTCAGTTTTGTGAATGGGACCATTGGTGCTTCAAGCTTTTGATTTTTATTTTCCCTGTATCTCTACTTCATACACCCTTTAACATTGGATATCCATTAGGTAGTCATTTGCATCTCTTTGCCACTGATATTCCCTTATGTAGCAGATTTTTTTTTACTGATATGTATTTCATTTTAGGTTTTGAATATGAATATGTTGATTATTTTCTTACACTGTAGCTTACATTTTCACTATCAAATTGTTTTTTTTTTTTTTTAGATAGGCTTCTCTATGCAGTCCTGAGTGGTCTGTAACTCCTTTACTAAACCAGGCTGGCCTCAATGGATATGGGTCTACCTGCCTCTGCCTCTAGAGTGGTGGTATTGTAGTCATGTGACGTGAGTAACTGTCATTTCAATTTCTAGTCTCTGAAGTTTCTTTTTAATATTGCTACTTTTGTGTGCCCAGTTAGGGTATTTTTCTATTTTAGCTATACAGGTATTTTACTTTTTCCTTTCAGGGGACTTTTCTGTCTATATGTATTGGTTCTTTGACAAATTCATGTATGTAGGTGATACATTCTGCTTACAATTTCCTTTTGTAAGGAAATTTCACCCTTTTCTATCTCTCCCCTCCTCCTTCAGTCTTTCCTTTTCTGTTCTTTTCACAAGTTTCTGACGTTTTATTTCATACTGTTACCTATTTTGTGTAATCAGGGCCATCTCAATGATTACTTACTGGACTGGGGTTATCCATTGGATCCTTGTTTACTTCCCAGTGGGTGTGCAACTGAGGCCATGATTCCCTTTTTCTCTGAATCTATCAATAGGGGTTATTCCTCTAACAGGCAAATATTGCATCAGTGAGTAGATTTTTGCCTGACAGATGACATTATAGTTTGTGGGTCGCACAGGTGGTTAAGAACATTGACATTTTCTCTTCCTCATCAGCCTGTATGGCATCTCTTGATTTCTCTGTGCCATACCACCAAGGTGTGTTGTAGCTTCAGTGTTAGCCGTATCATATCATCTCTATTTGGAAGGCACCCAGGAGTGTTTGCTAGGTCCTATGTTTTTTCTGAGCCTCCTTGACCAACACATAATAAACAGCTATCCCTTTCCTGGCACTGGGATTCTGTTTGATAACTCATAGTGTTGGTAAACCGAGTTACTCGGAATGATAAAGAAAGAGCTGCTCCAATATGTAATCAGGACCCACAGAAGCAGGAAGGAACAGTCTCTGATGGACTGAACCCCTGAACTGCTGTGTAAAAACTTGTTTATTGATTGTCACACAAAAGGTATTTTTAAAGTAAAACAAGTTCCTCATACGAAACCCAGATCTACCCTATGTGTTTCTTGAATGAATGCATCACCCTTGCAATTTTAGATCTTATTGTGCACTGTTTGCAATATTCAATAATACAAAACATCCCAGGTTTGCCAGGAATGTTTTGTGACTAAAGCCATGCAGAAGCTGCGAATCTCTTTCAGAAAAAAGGATCTGGAAGGCACAGAAAACAATCACTGTTTTCTACAATGATTTCTTCAAGGTCCAAGTGCTTCCAGAAAACAACCACTTCATTCTGTTGTTTCCCATAGATACAATGACTCTATCAATTTTCCTGGTCCACCATAGTTTCAGGGAGAATCCTTTTCCAAACATTAGATTGTCTTCCTTCCAATTTTAAGTTAGGAAATGCTGCACAGTACATTTCATATCACCTCCAGTACTGATCTCTACCCCAGGCCTCTCTTCATGTTTTATTTTGAGACACAGTGTAAGTTATTTTGACTAACTGTGAGCTCTGGATCCCAGAGAGGATCAGAACTTTCAGTCTTCCTGGTTTAGGATCCCAAGTACCTGGATTTTATCTGCCTGCCTCTTCAATTTCTTTTAATGTATCTAAATTATATTCAAGTTTACTTTCCTTACATTAGGAGGAAAGATCTATCTTTGGGTAGATCGGTTACTGGTTATTTCCTCTCTGAAATTTTGTGCTTTGGCTTTCATGGTGAATATCTAGACATGTGCAGATTGTTTCTGAGTCATCTGTTCCATTCTATTGGCTAATTGATACAAATGTATTTCAGGATCACACCATAAAAATTCATTGTGTTCCAGGTATTTCTTGATTTCTAGTGCACTAGAGCATTCACTCCACTCATTTTCAAGATTTATTTTCTTTCTTGGTCTCTCCCTCCTTCCCTCCATCCCTTCCTTAATTTCTAGTTATTTTCTCACTAGGCAGCCCCTGACTGGACTGGAACTCATGCATATCAAGCTGTCCTCAAACTCGTACAGATCTGCCTTCCTCTGCATCCTGAGTGCTGGGATTAGAGGTGTGAATCACCATACCACTCTTTCAAAATTGTTTTAGTTATACCTTTGCTTTGTAGTTTTCTTTTAGAGTTAGATTGTCAATTCTCAATTATATTAATTGTGTATATCTTGTGTTGGAATGAATAAAAACAAGATAAGGAATTATGCACTCATCTTCCAAAGATAAAGACATTCTGTTAAATAACCACAATAAAACAACCTCACTCATTGCATTACATTTAATGTTCAGATAAGATCATATCAAAATGGAATCTACATTTCAATTTTTTCCATAAAATATTTTATAGCTAGTTGTTTATTTTTCTTTATGTACCATGAAATAATTATGAGAGAGTATTTCATTCCTGTTTTACTGTTAATCTTTTTGCACGAATATTTCCATTGTATTTTGAAGGAGAAGTAGAATTATTTTTTATAGAATCCCAATTTACTTTGTATTTAAATAATATGGGATATTTTCAACACAAATATTTCAAAATCACCAATGTGCCAGGCGATGTTACTTTGATCACTTAAGGTCAGCATCTGGTAAACTGATTTTCATTGTGTGCATGGGTTCTTAACTAATGTTTACCCAGTATCCTTAAATTTTCACACACAATTACCCCAAATCAGTAATTACTTCTATAGAAACAAAATGATGACTGACTCCTCCTCATCATCATTGTTCTCCTCCTCCTCCTCTTCTTGTCCTTCTTCTGCTATGGTGCTAGGGATTTGATGTAGAGTCCTGCACAGCAGTACTCAGAGCTGCATCTCCCGTCCACATAGTGGTTTGAAAACTCATTGTTTGCAGATCACTGACAGGAGAACATTTCATATTCTTTTTTCCCTCCTCTCCCTCTCTGTTTATCCATGTGTACTCTCAGGTTCTTGGATTACTTCCTGATATATCTAGCTACATAATTTGTTTCAGTGTTTAGGGCGCTCATATTTTTATGTTCTTTTATACTTTGTAACAAATTTGTTCTTTATGTTTTATAGAATGTTTTATACTTACCCATAGATTTCGACCTTGGACTAAGTCATTTCCATAAGCAGTCTTTCTCCTTAGATTAAACAAACACCAGCATGTAAGTTATGCCTGGCTCCTGACTAAGGCATGTGATTGATTATAATCTATTTAAGAGAAAGAATGACAAACTTTAAACAAAATATTACAAATTTTATTGATTCCCCTATTTCTAAGACAATCATATAGGATTTTTTCTCTTAATGTCTTCCTCCCTGCTGAGAACCCCACTTTTAACAATTTTAGTAATTCCCTCATTTCCTTATCATAGCTTCTGTATACTGTAGTGGGGAAAGAACTTACAGCGGATTTTGATAATTCTGGGTCCTAGATCTTTATCTGCAAGGTGAAACAGAGTCTTTTTTCATAGAAGACTCATGGTATTAAATTTTAATACAGAAAGCATTTATTACATCCAAAAGAGATAAAATATGATTTCTAAATTGTATCATTGCACTGACTTCAACGTAAGTACCTCATCTCCTCATGATTTTTTTGACCGGTGCATGTTAACTGATAATTCTGCTATGTAGAACCCACCTCTAACCATCATTTCACTGTTGCAGATGCTTCTCATTTGGTATTGGAGAAGGAGCCTCCACCAGTTTAATCAAAGGCATTGCCCGGGTAACAGGGGGCACCGCAGAGTTTATCATAGGCAAGGACAGGATGCAGACCAAGGTGAGATCTGGGGGACCATCCAGAGTAGCAAGAGCAGAGTGAGTAGAGGAAAGGAAGGGACCCTGCTGCAAAGGCAGACGGTCCACTCTCCTGGAGGACACACTTTCATGAGTCTCAGGCCATACACTCAGTAACTCTACTTAATGCTTTGTTAAAAATGGTTCCATTCTAATATATAAAGACCTGCATCTGACTGTGGCAACTGGAAATCCAGAGAGGAGATAAAGAGATTGTGACTTTTGATTTCAAGACCAGAGAGGAAGAGGGTGAAAACTTTGACTGCTCTGTTTGAGATTACAGTCTGTCATTTCAGTAGATTGGGTAGAAACCACACATGCAAAACACACAAAACCAATGATGTAGGTTGTGTGCGTGGTTACCATTTCTTTTCTGCAGAGGTCTCTTTGCTTAAATTTTACCTCATTCAAATCTACACTTTTACATCTCTCAAATGTAACTTTAGTATACATACAAGTAGAGAAAGAATTGCATTTCTCACTTAGCAATAGTAAATAGACCTGGCATGTATTCCATCCTTGGTCTTGATAAATACTCAAATGATGACTATCATATTATCTTTCTTATAAATCGTTCTGGCTCTTTTCTTCTCCAACAGGCTCTTGGGTCTCTGAAATTAGCTCTGAATAGTTCAGTGGATGACATTTCTCTGAGCTGGGATTTGCCTCCTGGTCTGTCAGCTTGCATACTTTCTCCAGAGCAGACTGCCATTTGTAGGGGTCAGAGGTTAATCATCTATGCCCAGCTAACTGGGACTATGCCTGTGAGTACCTTTTATTGTTTATTTCTTTCCAGAGTGAGACACTGTATCAGCAGATTTATTATCAGTGAGGATTGCTTTGGAAGACAGCAACATATGTTCACGTGCCAGGCACTCAGCCTCCCATCCTCTCCTTCATACCATGTCTATATTATCCTGTACTACCTGATCCTTAGTGTGACATTGCATTGGAGCAGAGAAACTTCCCTAGTGCTTGCCACATTCTTGGTTGTGTGTCCATTTTGTCATTCTTGTCCGTCTCTTGTTTGTAGCAAGAAGAGAGCTCAGGAGAAGTGTGCTTCAAGTACACCTTCAAGGGTAGGAGTCTTGAAAACAGGGTGAAATTTTCCTTACAACCCAAGACAAATGCCAGGTAAGAATTCAGCTTGCTTCTCCATCTCCTCCCTTCCCCACCTCTCCCTTCCCTTTCCTTCTTCTTGCCTCTTTCTTTTTCTCTGCATCATGGATGGTGCAGTCACTCCTGTCAATGACCTCCTTTTTCCTCTAAGCTCTTCTCTTCCTCATTTGTTCATCTGAAGTGTTCTCTGCATTCTCTTCTTTCTACAATCACTAGCTTAAAAAGTCTTGGCTACTTGATTTGCAGTTACTTTTCTTTAATTTTTGCCAGTGTCTTCTTTCAGCTTCACTATTCATCGGTTGGCTGCAAAGTCGTTGATCCAGACCAAGGATTTGGGCTTCCATGAGACTTCAGAAAGAGTGAAAAAGGATGTGGCAAGCATCAGCATTCAGTCTGGAGTCCTCAGCTCCTTCACAGCTTTCCTTGCCATAAACAAGGAGCTCAACCAGCCAGTACAGGAGCCGGTCGCTCAAAGGGAGATTCCAAGGCCTGTCATGTCTACATCACACTGTTCATATAAAGTTAAGCTTTGTAAGTTTTATCCCAATTCAAACTTATGCATAATGAGTCTCAGATGTCCAAGCACATCATTTAAACAATGATAAGTTTCAGAATTTTTTAAATTTAAATTTAATTTCTTAATTTTCCTGTGTTTTCTTCATCTTTCAACACCTAGGATTTAAGGCTTCCTTTAAGCTTTCTAGAGAAGTAGATTAAGTCTGACTGGGAGGGAGATTTAATATAGGAATACAGATGGACACAAAGACATATGACAATGCAGACATGGAGCTGGCGGTTTCTCTCCTGCCTGCCAGTTCCCGAATAATCACTCAGCAATTTAAGATTAATTACAAACTCTTTGACCTATTAGCTCAGGTCCCTTGCTAGGTAGCTCTACATATAAATGAACACATTTCTAATAATCAGTGTATCACTGCGTGCCCCAGGGCTTATCAGTAACTCTCTGGCATCTGACTTCTTTGGCAGCTACTGGTATCTCTCTCACCCTGCCCTTTTTCTCCCAGTATCTCTATTTAGATTTCCTGCCTAGCACTATTTTGCCTGGCTCTTGGTTAAATCAGCTTCTTTATTAACTAATGGTAATAAAATATATTCACAACATACATCCCACATCACAGAAGCATCTATAAACATTGAATCTAACTGTTGTTGTTGATAAATAGTCAATGGTCACACAAAGAGCAGATGACTAGACTGCATCTGATAATGTTAGTGGTTTAAAAGAGCATTTAAGAAAATGGTGGGGATCCGAAAGAGCTATAGAAGATTATCATGAAAACAAAAACAGCATCATTTTTGTGGGATGGCTGAAGGTCCATCTTTTTCAGTCCTGGATTAGAGTCCTGGATTTTGTGAATCATTCGTTGCAGGGGTCAGGAACTTTAAATTAAGAATGAAGTGGGTAGAGGGCTGGATTGATTCCTGGTCTAAAATTTTGTCATCTTAATGATTAGAAATTACAGCTATGAGATTGAAGGTACCGATATGTTGTAAGAAGCTGCGGTGGGCTGTGTTCCTACCCAGCTCCGCATGGCTAGATTTACCAGAAATAATTACACGGAAATAAGTATTCTTTTAAACACTGCCTGGCCCATTAGTTCCAGCCTATTATTGGCTAATTCTCACATCTTGCCTTAACCCATTTCTAATAATGTATGTAGCACCACAAGGTGGCTTACCAGGGAAGATCTTAACCTGTGTCTGTGTTGGGTGGGAGAATCATGGTGACTGCCTGACTTGGCTTCCTTCTCCCAGCATTCTGTTCTGCTTACTCTGCCTACCTAATTTTCTGTCCCTATTAAAGAGCCAAGGCAGTTTCTTTATTTAACCAATGAAATCAACACAAAACAGAAGACTCCCACATCACTGATAAGGGTGTTAATTTGTTTGATTAAAATTTCAGAAGGATGAAAAATAAAAGAAAGATTAAAGGAAGGTATCACAGAAGAAAAATAGAAGATTTGGGAACTTAGATAATTTGGGACTTAGAAGATACAACTCAAATCAAAGACCATTTTAAAAAAAACCATGAAACTCTAAGATAAAACACTAGGAATATGAACATTGCATTTTAAAGTAAGATATTTGTGACAAATCAAATAATTTTTATGATACTAAAGAGTTGAGGGCATGGGAGAGGTGTGTTAGAGCCACAGTCACTGGATCTGAGGAAGGTAAGATCTTTGCATTAAGATATAGCATAGGCTACTTACATGAATGATAAAAATTCTTACATTTATGGAAGAGTTTGAAGTGCACTGCAAACCTGTGGTGTGGCTTTGGGGTCCTTTCAGGAGGTGAATTTAGTAGTAGAGCATCGATAGTAGTGAAAACATGTGGAAGGCATCCCAGGTACGAGAGAAAGTATTGAAGGTAAGATGCAACTGTGATGGTTCAGCTCGTGTCAGGGGTTTTGAAAGACTCAGTAGGAATTAGAAGGCTCAGAGGTTGAGTGTCTATATTGGAGGCCACTCAGGAGAATGGCACATTGTGGTTAGTGAGTGAAGCTGATGTGGATAGGAAGAGGGATATCTCCAGTCCTCATACTTTTTAGTCTTTGTTTGTTGCAGTGTGGGATGGATTCTGTAATCTCATTGTACATTTATGTTTTGCAGGTGGCAGGAAAGGCTCAGTCAGGAGAATGTTACAGCAATGTGCAGCAGCTGGTGAGCATCCGTAGAGGTCATGAAGATAAAACTTCTACAGTCTGAGGGGGTTTCATTCTAAGGAAAGTTTTCTCAGAAATGTTTCTTTGTCACAGATCTTAAACTTGGTGAACCCGAATTTGAAAGTCCTAGGAAGAGAAACGCAGAATTCTTTAGCGTGACAGAAAAGTCATATTCTCCCACCAAGAAAAATGACGATAAAGGTGAAATGTTCCTCACATTGTGGTTTTGACATATGGTGGTCACAAACTAACCTTCCATGTTCTTCATCTTGAAGCTTTCTCTACTTGTGGGGTGACTTACTTGAGGCAGCAGGCAGGAAGTGAGATATGACATTGCCATATATTTGCCAGAAATATTCTAGCTTCATTAATCTACAATACAGCACTTAATGCCTTCTAATCTATTGTAACTGAGTGGCCTCTAGTTCTTTGAGTCCCCTTGGCAATTTCTGCCTACACAGTCCACCTGACATCAGGGCCAGACCCCAACCAGACTCTGCTGCCATTCTGTTCAGAACCCAGAGCAACTGGTCACCCATCACAGATTAGAAATAGTCAGTAGACTTGCTGCAGCAATCTCCCTACAGTCTCCTAGTTCAGGAGACTTCCTCAGGTGGATGATGATCCTAGTGAGTCCATAGCTTTCCATGACTTAATTATTTCATTTCTCACAAAGGTTTTGGAGAGAATCTTTTTATGCAACTGATTTCACTCCAAAAGGGAAATGGGTCCTGGGAACTGGATGAGGATCTGACCAAGATCCTGTGCACTAACTTGGAGGACATCATGACTGCAAACCCTGTCAAGGTGAGGCATGAAGTGGAACAAAAAAAAAAAAAAAAGAGTATATTTCATCATGGTAGGAACATAAACAGAGCTGAAATAAGAGTGCAAGTAAACTACTCCATGTACTGGCTTTGTGGGAGTCTAGTTTGGATGCTCACCTTCCTAGACCTGGATGGAGGGGGGAGGACCTTGGACTTCCCACAGGGCAGGGAACCCTGACTTCTCTTTGGACTGGAGAAGGAGGGGGAAGGAAATGGGGGGAGGGGGTGGGAAGTGGGAGGAGGTGAAAATTTGTAGTAGTCATAATAATAATAAAGAAAAAAGAATGCAGGTAATGCAGAAGTGAAATTAATGTGTAATATCTAGAAGATGATATTATTTCTACTTCATATAGACCCTAAAGAACATGGAATTAATGGCCCAGATACAGAATGGCATGATCAAATAGAAAATAAAGTCTTGTCTGGGTTGATAATATACCCATAGGCATAGATACAAATAAATTTTTTTTCACACTGTATCAGACAGATTTTTAAACACTTAATAT
>NW_026068613.1:1565280-1573113 GCF_014885135.2 Alexandromys fortis
ATATATACTGAGACAGGGATTTTTTGGGGGCCAGTTCTGGAGCTAGTTCTTATAGACCAGGCTGATCTCAGACTCAAAGAGATCCACCTGCCTTTGCCTCCTCAGTGCTGCGATTAAAGGCGTGCAGCACCCCTGCCCTGCTCGTGTTTATCTTTTGAAATGTGTTATTGATTCTTCCTATGACAGTTTTTTGTTTGTTTATTGGCAAGTCTGGATACAAAGAAAAACTCATGAGCACAATACCATAAAAGAAGTCAAATGTACAATTTTTCCTCTGAGTACAGTCTAACTATCCATGCACTGAGTGTTTGGCGTGTCTTATAGAATGTGGTGATGGGTGCACAGGATTTACAACTTCAGCCCTTTTCTAAGTGGTAATGGAATGTTGTCTTAAGGGTCTGTCAGTGTGTATGGTAAGGATGGGCCAGGAAGTTCCATGTAGCAGTAGGTTAGGGAGTGATGAGGAAGGAAATAGATAGTAAATCTGCTTTCTCTTGAGTAGCTTCCTGCCCTGCATGGAGCATGACAGAAGCTTTTGTTTCTTTTGCAGGATGGGGACCCCTCAACCTGGGCCACAGTACTGGCTGTACTCTGGCTGCATGCCAACAGCGAGGACTTGAAGTGTGAATGGGAACTTCTGGAAAGGAAGGCTGTGGCCTGGCTTCATGACCATGCAGGTAGGAGCACAACCCCCTCCTTTCTTTCTCTTTTTCCATCAGTGTCTCAAGAGCTATGCCTGTATGTGTAGCAGAGGGTGAGTACTAGAGAGACCATTGTTGCCCCTACCATTCGGTCTCAGAGCATTGTCTGTCCCCTGTGCTAATCCTTCCTTTTTAAGATTAGATAAAATAAGACCTTGGTGGTTGGAACAAGCTGAGCAGAGGGAAGGACCATAGATATAGATGTTTACCTGAGTAAGACTAACCCTAGAAGTGAAGCCAGTACGCCTGAATGTTAATTGTATCCTTGCTGCCCTGTTCCTCTGGACAGGATAGACTAAAGGAGAATCAGAACAAGAAAGAGGAAAGGCCAGGGGTAGTGCAGGAAGGTAAATCAGGGCTGAAGGGGATGAAAGAAATAGAAAAAAAGAAAAAAGAAGAAAGAAAAACTGAAGAAAATCCTCTCTCTCTTCCCCTGTCCTGCAATTCTGACTTTTGTTTCCCCTCCTTACAGGTTCCTCCATCCCCATGCTCGTGCAAGCTGGCAGTAATCTCTTGAAGCTACCTGTGACCCCAGCTGTCTTTGGCTTCTGAGGATGACACCCATGATCAAGAGTGTTTCCTGGCTACTACCAATTCCCTCACTTTCTCTTTGGCTGAGATAACTTTTAGGTTCTATCTTTACCTTCTTCTTTCTTCTTTCCTCTTCCTCTTCCTCTTCCTCTTCCTCTTCCTCTTCCTCTTCCTCTTCCTCTTCCTCTTCCTCTTCCTCTTCTTCTTCTTCTTCTTCTTCTTCTTCTTCTTCTTCTTCTTCTTCTTCTTCTTCTTTTTCTTCTCTTTCTCATTAAAGGGCTTCCCCCACAACCTTGCTTATCTATTCCAAGTCCCTTTGGATCTGATCTTCTGCCCCCATTAGTTCCTCTGTGAGAAGTTATCATGGTCCCTTACATGTTTTCTTCAGTGCAACTTTTATTTTATGCATATGCAGAATGACACCTGAAGTTTTCCAGAGAAATTACAATAAAACAGGTGGATGGAATCTTGAGTAAAAATTGTAGCATAGATTCTGGACAATGCCTGAATTAATAATCTGTATTATTGTCATATACTCAGTTTTGTTCTTGCATGATTGAAGATCATACTAGTAAGGTTTATGTTCATAAGAACAGGAATTGGATGAAAGTTGAAAATAAAAATCAGTACAACAAATACAGCAATATAACAAAGAGACAGACCAAAGCCAGACATTGCCCGTTTCAGAACTGCTATGGAGATTTTTGAATTGGTTCCATTTATATTTTTGACTATAATACAGGTCTTTATTTCAATTTCCTAACTTCCTTGCATTAAATAATACTAGGAGATTAGTGTTTTTACTTAATATCTAAACATCTTGTGAGATGGCTGCAAAGTCCTCTGACCTAGCCTATGCTATGAGGTTTTTAGCCAGGCTCAATGCAAGTGTTAAAGAACAGCTTGGATTACAAAAAATAAAGAATAGCTAGGATTTAAAATGACTGTGTCAATCAGTGTTTTTCCTCTATTCTTTTCTCTCACTATAACAAAATATTTGAGAAAATTAACAAAAGAAAGAAAAGATGTTAGATATGGGTTGATCAGTGGGTAAACTGCAAACACGCAAGCCTGATGGTCCCCGTTGGGATCCTCAGAGTTTGTATAATAAGATGGATATGTTAGAGCTACCTCTAATCCTAGCATTTACAGACACAGACAGAAGATTCCAGGAGCTCATTGAGAAGCCCATCTAGACAATAGTGAGCTCCAAGCTCAGTTAGAAACTGTTTCCCAAACAAGGTGGAAGTGATAGAGGGAACCCTCATTCTTTCCTCGGCATTTTCTCTGATAACTGTACTGTAGATTGCAAATGAATGAGTTTAGTAAGTCTACAAGAGGTGAAAGTAAAGGAACAATTAGCAGACAGCACATGGACAACAAAATGTTATCAAATCTGGAATTTGTAACATACTTCCGAAGTGACTAGCCGAGCCTAGTTGAGAAGACCTACTGGAGTTACTGACATATCATCTTAGACAGAGATTTTGTGTAAGGCTGCTAAGTAAAAGATGAAATTCAATGTATCAGATAGACAGAAAAACATCATTAACTTGGGTGTTCGCAGCATCTAATAGAAATGACTGGAGAGGCTTTGCTGGAAGTCATGCTGGAGTTCCTGATCCAGATGTCCCTAGGAGACCATCTGTATGTAAGAACTTTCAGTGTCTGTTTCTCACTGTGAGCATTTCTATTGCATGGACTAAGGAATAGTAACCCTGGTAGGAAATGGTTTTTTCCCATACATGTTCTCAGAATTCCATTGTTTTTAGTACCTTTAGCTGTTTGCTATTTTTCATTTTTCTCTGTCTCAGTTCCAGTGTACTAGCCTACTCTTGGACAAGGAGTCTTGGAGGACTGGGAATAAACAGTGTCATCTGTGGGACAAAATAGATCCATCTTGTTCACAGAGCCTTCTCTCAGCAAGCACAAGCAACACATGACAATTTACCAATAAAATTTATAGTATAATACCCAATGTCCACACTCAACTTGTAAACATGCACCACCTACACACAGACACAGATCCATAGAACCCCTGCCCCCAACACAGAGGTGCGTGTAGCCACAAAGAAAAAGGAAAGACTGATGTGGGTGAGTTGATTTATAAGTTTCAAGGCTATTAGAGGCATAGATCAGAATATTGGGGTACCAGTTGAGATTTCTAGGTTCCTCTGCTAGGGAAAGAATTGGATCAGAGATAGATGAATTGTGATAGAAATAAAGGCAGTTTGTTTACATGAATGAATGAATGAATGAATAAATAAATAAATAAATAAATAAGCAAGAGTACTCCAGGGATGGAAGTAAGCTAGTGAGCTGGAAAAAGACAGCTGCTCAGTATAAACCACAGGGGTAGTTCTGAGTCTGTATAAAATATTTACGTAGCACCAGGAATCCTTATGTGTATTGTGTCCCTTATATATAGCTTTGGTAGAAAATGATACCCAGTCTTTCTGCTTTAATATGTGGATACTTGTGCCAGTCTCCTCAACTCCAGTCCCCTGCCTCAACTTCCCATCAAGAACTGTGGTACAAGAAATCTTTTGAGAGAGTTGAAAGGTGATAATCAATTTTCTGTTACTTACATATTGATGAAGGGTGCTTCCCCTGTCTGAGATGTACCACAATACTCTCTATCTCCTTCATCTATTAGGGAGAGAAGACTGAATTTTCTGTGTAGGAACTTGCCTGAGATCTTTGTATCACAAAGAGCTTAATTTGACACTGCCATGTGACCTACAAAATCAAGTTTAACAGATTAAAGATAGCAGTTCTAAAGCAGAGAAACGTGGTTACACGAATTAATGACTCCCTGAAAACCAAAGCATAAGAACCAGTGAATGAATAGTCATGTTTGTTCCAGAAGATTCCATATTAGAGAGTTGGAGTGCAAAACACACCCCTCCATATCTGCTCATGTAAACATCCCTAGTTAAACAATAGGCAGAGCTCAGGAATCCTGCAGCAGAGGAAAAAGAAAGATTATATGAGCCAGAGGGCCCAACGACACCACCAGAAAACTCATAGAATCAGTTAACCTGAGCGGATAGGTGCTCACACAGACTGAAATGACAACCAGAAAGCCTGCATGGGACTGACTTAGGCCCTGTGCATATAAGTGACGGCTGTGTAGCATAGCCAACCTTTTCTTTCCATCTGCAGGCCAGTCAGTTCCCAAATGAAAACTGGAAACTTATCAAAAGAAGACTGGAAATTATTATTATATATGAATATCTGACCTCAGATCAGCTTATTCCTTGCCTACTTTTCTAATTTAAATAATCCTGTTTCTCTCTAATCTACATTTTGCCTCAGGGCCTTTTACCTTCCTTTCCTTTTATATGTATTACTTTCCTGCTATTTCAATATCTATCTGTTTGTCTGACCCCTAGAGCCTCTGTCTCCTTGTCCTCCATCCTTCTCCTTTTGTTCTCCAGCCTAGATTACTTTTTCTATTTACTATCTCTGCATGCTAGTCCTGTCTATCCTTTCACTGCCCAGCTATTGCTTGTACATCTCTTTATTAGGCTACTCAGATGCCTTAGGCAGGCAAGGTTAACAGGTTTTCATAATTAAACAAATGTAACTCATCTGTACACAGTTAAAGTAATATTCTGGGGCAGAAACATGTTAATGCAACACAGTTTAAATGATTCTCCGCCACAGTGTAGCTTGGTTCTCTTGTGGAACTCCCAGTAGTGGAAACAGGCTCTGCCTCTGACTTTCACTGGCTTTTGGGACCCTACTCCTCATATTATCTCATTATCTACATGAGATAATCATCGTATGGGTGTAAAGATTATCCATTATCCTTATATCCATATGAGATAATATTCATTCAGGGCTATCTTCCCCAGCCTTAATACATAGAAGGTGCTTGTCTTATTGAAACTTGATATGCCATGTTGTGTTGATAGCCTTGGGAGGCTGGTCTTTTCCTAATTAGAAACAGGAGGAGTGGATTGAGGGGTGGAAGAACAGGGGTGGGGGTAAGTAAAGGGTCTCGGAGGAGTGGAGGGAGGAACAGCTGTGGTGGGAATGTAAAATAGATAGATAGATAGATAGATAGATAGATAGATAAATGTAACTATTTATTAAAAAGAAAAGAAACCCAGAACACTATAACATTCCACTCAAACAGTTTCACTGTCAGATATAATGCCAAAGAATGAATTCCAAGTTTTTCCATAAAATTCTTTGTTATTTAATTTACTGAATATTTTATAAGAATGGAATCATCTGTCCTTCTATTCAATCATAACATAAAAATTTAAATAAAGTTCATTGATGCCTTAATAATTGTAAACATCTCTATACTTTTGTATATTCCTTTTAAAAATATATAATTATCCTATGGATAACCAGAATCCTAGATGTGCTAAGTAGCTCCCAGGCAAACCCTCACATCTGCTCTGCAGCCAACTTGAGGTCAGAGAATTTGATTTCACCAAACCTGAGTATTGTTGAAATAGGAGCGGCGAGGCTGCACCCCTGGCACCCGGCCGCCTGCATGGCTAGCTTATGCCCGAAATAATTACACGAAAACTGTATTCTTTCAAACACTGCCTGGCCCGGCTAGTTCCAGCTTCTTATTGGCTAGCTCTTACATATTGTTCTAACCCATTTCTAATATTCTGTGTAGCCCACGAGCTGGCTTACCAGGGAGGATCTTAACCTGTGTCTGTCTGGAGCGGGAGAATCATGGCGACTCCTCATTCAGCTTCTTTCTCCCAGAATTCTCTTCTGTTTTCTCCACCCACCTAAGGGTGGGCCTATCAAGGGGCCTAGGCAGTTTCTTTATTAATAAGAAATCACTCCCACATCAGAGTATGAGCTCTTCCAGCCTTGTTAGCATCTGATTTTGCTACCCAGATACTACAGACAACAGTATATAACAGAGTAAAGAAGGAACAGCACAGAACAAGACTGCTACACAGACTCATTCTCTTTTACAATCAGACTGACATATGAAAAAATTTCCATTACTCATAAAAGATAATCTGTGAGGACACTGGGATTTACTATGCATTTGCAGAAATGTGTGTGAGCCATGTACGCATTTTGTTTTATCATTGCTTAAAACAGTACACAAGATAATTATAAATTTTTTTTGAATGATAGAAGATCTTCACCAATTTCACATCAGACAGAGGACTAATCTCCAAAATATATAAAGAACTCGAGAAATTATACTTCAAAACACCAAATATCAAATTTTAAAATGGGGTACATGTCTACACAGAGAATTCATAAAAGAAGAACCATAAATGGCCAAAAGACACTTAACGAAATGCACAACATCCTTAGTCATCAGGAAAATGCAAATCAAAATGACTCTAAGATTCTGTCTTTCACCAGTCAGAATGGTTAAGAAATAAACACCAATGATAGCTTATGCTGGAGAAGATGTGAGTAAGGGGAACACTTCTCCATTGCTGGTGGGAATGCAAACTTGGACAACCACTATGGAAATCAGTATGGTGGGTTTTCAGGAAACTGGGTATCAACCTACCCCAGGACCTAGCAATAGCACTCATGGGCATATACCCAAAGGGTGCTCAATCATAGTACAAGAACATTTGTTCAAGTATGTTCATAGCAGCATTATCTATGATGGCCAGAACCTGGAAACAACCTAGATGCCCCTCAACTGAAGAATAGATAAAGAAAATGTGGTACATTTATACAGTGGTGGTAAAAATCAATGGTAAAAAAAAATCAGTGGTAAAAATCAATGGCATCTTGGAATTTTCATGAAAATGGATGGAACTAGAAAAAACCATTCTTAGAGAGGAATTCAGATCCAGAAAGATAAACATAGTATGTACTCACTTATAAGTGGATATTATCTGTAAATTGAAGGATAATGAGCCTATAGTCCTCGACCCCAGAGAAGCTGAGTAGGCAAGGGGATAATTATAAATTTATACTAATTTTATAGATACAAGAACTCACAGTTTAGGACAAAAAAATATTTGTTAGCAGATGTTTGTCCTGTCCTCAGGTATTGCCTATTGACCAAAGTCAATGACATAATATAGTGCTCATAATTTTCCTGTTAGTCAGAAGTAGCAGAGAGGATGCTTTTAGTGAATAAGCTTGTTAAGAAGCTGTACAGCATTTTATATCAATTTTCGATATTAAGGCAGCAGTATTCAACTTTGAGAAACAAAACCCCACCCTCTGACTATCTTCAAATGTTTCTCTGGGTGGACCATGCAGGGAGGAAAAAAAAGCAATTTTCCTAAAATTTTCAGGAAAACATTTTCATCAACACAAAAGCAAAGAAATCTAATACTAGGCTGAGAATTTTCAGTCCATCCCTTTATCATGCAATTGAAACTTTATAGCTGGTCCCTAGAAGGGGGCAGGTCTTCCTGGAAGTTTGACAGTTCCTGGAAGTTCCTGAAAGTTAGCTGCTTTCACTTTCTTTTACATCTCAAGTTGACATAAAACTAGCCAGCACAGGTAGAATGGCCTTCAGTAGTTTGACATAGCTGTGAACTATAATAATAACCGCCATGGAAAGATATGCCCATAGATTTCTTAGTTACATGGGTGCTATGGGAATAATCAAGTGCTTTATTATTGGATTTAA